>NW_022196909.1:30229161-30248901 GCF_008632895.1 Mastomys coucha
TCCACTGACATAAAATTCTTTTACCCCTCTCTATTTAAAAGTTAAACTACTTTTGTATAGTTATGAGTCTGACAACTATATTGTACTATCAGTCCTAAATAGGACAGTCTTCATGTTGACATTGAAGTGGAGTTTAAATCCATGGGCTTCTAATGAATGTTTTCGATAACAACATTGTTAGCACATGTACAGATTCATGATAAACAAAATTAATCTTTAAAAAATAATTATCAACTTCATAAAATATGTATTATACAGCCTAATAAAACAAATGATATAAAGGCATATTTGACACAAAATAAAAAATATTAACTTTTTTATCAGCAAGAACCAGAATTTAATAAATATAATTAGTGCTTAATCAATAAAGAATATTTTTGATCCAGCACCAAATTTTAAACAGACATGGTTAAAAAATAAGCAAGCAAACAGCAACAATAAACCCACATGCTGTATTTAATTCTTAACAAGGGAAAGCCATGTAAATATAGAGAAATTAACAAGGCAATAAAAATAACACATATGGAGAGCTGTACATTTAATTTACTAGTATTTTGAAAAATCGTTATCAGGGGAGAGGAATCACCTGCAAAATGACTTTTCTGATACTTGCCTACAGACAAATAAAGAATGAAATAGACATGGAAAAATGTACTCATGTGATCTGAAAAAGTCTCTTTTGCAATTTCTTTTGATCACATGATATTGCCTATAGCAATGACTGAATTTATTTCATTCTGGCATCAATATGCATAAATGAACTGACTATGTGTGTGCATATCAGAATAAACAGAACCACTCTGATGGCCTTCAAACACAGCCCTTTGGTAAACACAAGACAATTAGTATAAAGCAAAATGTCTCCAAAGTGGATCTGTCAAGAACTGGCATTATATTTATGTAATCCTTTTTCTTAAATCTACAATCAAATTCATTAGTTGATTTGCTCAAAGATAATAAATCCTGAAAGAGTTTACTCTTTGAAAGTCAAAATATTCTTCTTCTGGGTTCAATCATATTCCAAAATTCATGTATTTAATGTATCCACTGCTACTAAAATGTCACTTATAACTAGAAATGATCTTGGCTCCTACAAATTATCTTTGAGTGACACTAATTATTTCTCAGGTTTCAAAAGATTTTTTGCTATATTTGATTTGATAAATTTCCACATTCCTTTTGATATTTTTAAAGAACACATTATAATCTTGTACTCCTTTATTTTTTTTTAACATAATCATTTTTTTTGGGATTGCCAGGTGGAAAACCAATTTAAGTAAGAATAAATGAATGAGGATAATAAGGAACAATAAAGAAGAATAAGAAAACACACACACACACACACACACATATCAAGGAAAATAGAAAAGTAGGATTAGAACCCCTTCAGTGTGTTAAGTCTTCATTTGTGTTTATAAAGGCTGCATAATGAGGGGAAGAAGAGATGGCTCAAAGGTTAAGAGCACCATCTGTTCTTCCAGCAGATAGAGCTTAGTTCCCAGTACCCTCACAGCCTTCTATGATGTCAGTTATAGGGAATCCAACACCGCATTGCAGCCTCCATTGGTACCACACAAATATCTGGTGCACACTCATCCATGTTGGCAACCTATCACATACATGAAATTAAAATTAGTAAATGAATATACTTAGTGATAAATAAATATTTCAAGTGGTTCTTACAGTCCTTTTTAAAGATTTATTTAATTTTTAAATAACAGTATTGATTCTATTGTTTTCCTGAGAACATATTACTTAGTATCCATTCGTAGGACTATCATCGCTATTCTTAGAATCCACAGAGAATGGATTATTAAGCCAGTCTTGTGGTGTAGTTAAAGACACACAGACAGCTCTCTAAGACTACAAAATTCTTCATGAATTAGGGTATGGTAAGGCCTTCAGTGTGCCATTACAGAAAATGTATGTAATATCTCTGAATCAAGATCATACTTGCCATAAACTATAAGATCTCCATACTATAGAAACATAAACCACTGGATTTATTAGTTGCTTACAATGAGGCAAACCCTCATATACATACGGTTGCTTCAAAATCAGACCTAGGACAGACATTATCATATTCCACATTATAATTATTGATTATGGTCTGGCTAGATGGCTCACAATGCCTAAAAACACTGGCCATGTAATCTTGAAGACCTGATTTTTATTCACAGGATGCATAGCCAATACTCAAAATTTATTCCCATAATGGAGTACTGACATCCATACATGCTCTAGGGTATGAATGTAACTCTACACACATACACACACAGAGAGACAGAGAGAAAGGAAGAGGGAGAGAGAGAGAGAGGGAGAGGGAGTATAAGAAGTGGGAGACAAAGTTAGGAAGAGGCAGATAATGAGAGAAAAGAAATAATAACATATGTAAACTAAAATAAATTAAAAAGAAATATTGATCTCTTTGTCCAAGTATGTTCCTGCTCATTGAATCATTAATGCCTTTATCCTTGTTGAAATATTACAGTTATATAATTAGGCAGCTAAATCATAGTTCTTAATACCATATAAGGTAGATTTAATCATAAGTAAAATAACATGATCTAAGCATCTTAAGAAAGTATAATGAAAAAAATTTTATATTAAACAAATGTGGTATTTAATGAATATCTATTGACGTAAACCCCACAAATTAAATGCTTGGCAAAATATTGGGGAAAGTTGTGTTAGTTAAGGTTTCTATTGTTATAATGAAAAACCATAACCAAAAAAGCAAGTTGGGGAGAAAAAGCTTTATTTGGCTTATACTTCCATATTTCTGCTTTCCATTGAATAAAGCCAGAATCAGAACTCAACTGATGCAGGAACTGATGCAGAGGCCATAGGTTTGTTGCTCCCTACTATCTCAGGCATCATGGTTTGTTCAACAAGCTTTTGTATAGAACCCAAGACCATTAGTCCACATATAGAAATACCCACAAGGAGCTGGATATTCTATCATCAATCACTAAGAAATGTCCTACATCTGGATCTTATAGAGGCAGAAAAAAAATGTACATACAAATTCAAGTAATTCTGATAGTTAGAATGATGTATTTGGAGGAAAACTTGATCAAAGTTTAAAATCTATGTGAAATGATTAATATGTTACCAAAGATAACAGTAATGACAAGGCATTTAATAGACAGGTTGGCCCCGATGAACAATTATTACCCTATTGTATGAAAAAAGAAAAGTTATTCTCATTGATAATGACCAATGTTAGATCAAATATTTGACAGAAAATAATAAAAAATTCAAAGAAAAAGAAATAAACTCATAATTAAATTTTAAACATTTATCACTTGTGTGACAGTTGTAATAGATATTAAAGATCAAAAATAAGATTAATAAGGTCATAAGAGATTCATCACTATTTAATTTAAAGTATATATGAAAACATTTTCCCTGAAAATTGAAAATATAATATTTTGCTTCTGAAACTTAATTTTTTTCATTATGAAAAAGACACAACAGAAATGTTATTCAAAGTGCTAACATACAGGTGGTCATATAAGAACACATTTGAGATCTGACACCCTCTTCTGGTGCGTCTGAAGACAGCTACAGTGTACTTATTCATAATAATAAATAAATCTTTAAGAAACAAAAACAAAAAACAAACAAACAAACAAAAAACCCAGGATAGCAAAAACAATTCTTAACAATACAAAAACTTCTGGGGGAATCTCCATCCCTGACCTCAAGTTTTACTACAGAGCAATAGTGATAAAAACGGCATGGTACTGGTACAGAGACAGACAGGTAGATCAATGGAATAAAATTGAAGACCCAGAAATAAAACCACACACTTATGGACACTTAGTCTTTGACAAAAAAGCCAAAAATATACAACGGAAAAAAAAAATAAAGCATCTTCAATAAGTGGTGCTGGTCTAACTGGCAGTCTGTATATAGAAAAAATGAAAATAGATCCATATTTATCATCTTGCACAAAGCTCAAATCCAACTGGATTAAGGATCTCAGTGTAAACCAAATATACTGAATACAAGAGAATATAAAGTAAGAAAGAGCTTCAAAACTCATTAGCACAGGGGGGAAATTTCCTGAACAGAACTCCAGTGGCTCAGGTTCTAAGATCAGGAATTGATAAATGGGATCTCATGAGACTGAAAAGATTCTACAAGGCAAAAGACACAGTCAGTAGGACAAATTGGCAACTTACAGATTGGAAAAAAAAAGTCTCCACTAACCCCACATCCAACAGAGGACTAACATTCAAAATACATAAAGAATTTGAGAAGCTCACCTCCAAAAACATCCAAATAACCCAATTAAAAAATGGGGTACAGGGCTAAACAGAGAATTTATAACAGAGGAATCTTGAATGGCCGAGAAGCACTTGAAGAAATGTTCAAAGTCCTTAGTCATCAGGGAAATGCAAATCAAAACGACTCTGAGATTTATCTCACACCAATCAGAATGGCTAAGATCAAAAACTCAACTGAAAGCACGTGCTGGCAAGGATGTGAGGAAAGAGAAACATTCCTCCGTTGCTGATGGGAGTGCGAACTGGTACAACCACTCTGAAAATCAATCTGGACGTTCCTCAGAAAAATTGAAATAGCTCTACCTGAAGACCCAGCAATAGCACTCCTGGGAATATACCCAAAAGATGCCCCACCATGCCACAAGGACAAGTGCTCTACTATGTTCACAGCAGCCTTATTAGTAAAAGTCAGAAGTTGGAATCAACCCAGATGTCCCTCAAGCAAAGAATGAATACAGACAATGTGGCTCCTTTACACAATGGAGTACTATTCAGCTATTAAGAATGAGTGCATCATGAGTGCATCCATTTGTTGTCAAATGGATGGAACTAGAAAACATCATCCCGAGTGAGGTATAAAAGAACAGGCATGACATTTACTCATGGATTCGAGGATATTAGCCAACAGTACAAAATACCTAGGATAAAACCCACAGAACTTGAGAAGTTTAACAAACTTCTCAAGTAGGGCCCAAGTAGGATGCTTCAAACCCATGTAGAAGGAGGAAGAAAATAATCATGAGAGGAAGGAGGAGAGAGGGACCTTTGGGGGGTGGGGGAGGGGGAAAATAGGAACAGGAACAGGTATGGGCGTGGCTGAAGGGACAGGACAGATGCCCATGGCTCCAGCAGAATGAATAGAAATATGCAGGCTCCGGGGTGGGAGGTGGGGAAAAAGTACCAGAGACCTGGGAGGTGAAAGACTCTCAGGAGGTAATGGGAGTGACCTCCGATAAAATGATCAACCGTGGGGAGATGGAAGTGGAAGAGTCCTCCAACAGATAGACAGGGCATCAAGTGGAGGGATGAAGTTACCAACCCACAGTCAAAATTTCTGAACCAGTTTTGTTTCTGTCTAAAAGAACTACAGGGACAAAAAAGGGAGACCGGACTGAAGGAAAGGCTGTCCAGTGACTTGTCCCAACTTGGGATCCATCTCAAGGGGAGGGTCCAAGGCCTGATACTATCACTGATGCTATGGTGTACTTACAAACAGGAGCCTAGCATGGCTGTCCTCCAAGAGGCCCAACAAGCAACTGACTGAGACAGACACAGATATTTACAATTACACCCAACAACTGGACTGCAGTCTGGGACCCCTAGTGTTGAATTAGAGGAAGGATGGAAGAAGCCGAAGAGGAGGACGACCCCATAGGAAGACCAGCAGTCTCAACTAATCTGGACCCCTAGGAGCCCCCTGACCACCAACCAGGCAGTATACATGAGCTGATCTGAGCTCCCCCCGCCCCCTCACTGCCCTGGACACATATACAGCAGAGGACTGCCTGGTCTGGCTTCAATGGGAGAAGACTTGAGGCTCTGGAGGGTTTATTAGGGTGAGAAACACCTTTGCGGAAACAAGGGGCTTTAGGGATGGGATGAGGAACTGTGGGAGGGGACCAAAACAGGGGCAATGGCTAGATGGCTGGATTGTCAATAAATTTAAAACAATAAAACCAAACAAAATAAGAATTAGGAAAAAGAATCCGCAGCCTGCCCCAAAGCCTCTGAGTTTGTTTTTTTTTTTTTTTTTTTTTTTCCCCATGGATGAGACATAAGGCCAGAGACACTGAGTCAGCAAAGCAACAATATTCAAAAGAAATATAAATCAGGGAAACCAGGGAGGTTTCTGTGCTGAGCTTTATGTGAAGGCTTTTAAGGGAAGGACAGTCAGGCTTCTGCAAACCCTCCACTCATTGTTTTTGAGGTTGCTTACTTCTCTGGGTATGTGGTAGGTAGAACCAACGGGAGGCCCACAGGCTCTGTACCTAGCCCTCTGGTATAACACTCGAGATGATGATGATGGTGGTGAGGATCACTGCTGCTCAGGTTCTGCTCACGCATAGGTCATGCCTTTAACCTTCCTTGGTCTGTCTTTGACGTTTGCCCTGTTAGCAGATGACGTTGACTCAATTTCCTCTTAATGAATCTCAGTAGATCATACGTGCTTAATTGTGGCTCACCATGCTACGAAGGAAACATCAGTGGTCCATGCTGAACTGTCCAATGTCCCATCAAGCCATAAAATGGGACGTCGTAACAGCCATCTATCATTAAGAAGGGGAGTTAGTTGGATTGGATCCAAGCAGGCTCTGAGAGCACAGGTAAGAGATGCGTATTGAAGAGTCCCTATGTCTCTCTCTCTATCCCTGATGTCCTGTTTTCTCTGAACCTACATTCACAGCTTCATGAGTAATTCCTTATGACCAGTGGAACCAGGAAGAGAAAAACCAGGCTCAGTGATAGATGTTTTTACATGAAACGGAGATATCCATGTGACATATCCGAAGTGAGAGGAAAGCAAACACACCACATTCCAGAACTCAGGCAGGGCAACTATGGATTCAGTTGCATGGAGAGGAGAGACACCTAGACCTTATGTATGTACAAGCTCTGAGCTGTGTCTAGTGGTTTGGAAGGGAGAGAGGGGGAAATTGGTGCTAACAACATTTGAGAAATCCAATGAATCCTGTGAAAGAGGAGAAAGAAGTGAAGGTATTTGTCCAACACGTGGGTGCTCACGGTGGCAGAGGAAGATTTCCACAGCCAAGAAAATAGGGCGATCTCCTCTGTGGATATAAGCCCATTTCTGCAGGATTCTATGTAATTAGTTAATGGGCTCATGAACAATGTGGTCAGTTGTGACCAGACCGAAGTGTATGTGTATGCTTATCGACATGGTCTTTGACCTACAATGGCCAACCTGGAATAGCCCCTGCTTCAAGTTCAGTCCTGTGTCCTATCTTAGGCACTATTCTCTGGGGCAATCTGCCAGCTGAGGGGAAAGATGATTTTGGTAAATCAATTTCATCGGGGAAGAGGATGTGCTTTATTTCTCCTGGTGTAAGCATTTATTCTGGATATTGGATGGATCCTGCACACAATGCTTATGCGCAAACTGCCTTTACGACATCCTATCCATCATCATGGTATTCCACACGGCATCCAATATGGCCACATAACTCACTTGAGAGCCAAAGGAGTGTGAAAGGAGGTACGCACTTGTCATGCGCCCAATGCTGTATCATTCTACCTGTATCTCATTGTGTGCCTTGAGATCATTAAGCTCCCCCTCATTATATCATGTTCCCTATATCTGGTCATGTCCTCTGCATCTTCCAACAGACAGATGGCCAGAATGCAAAGCACTTAAAAACTGACTTACAGTCCCATCTGAGTGACAGTCCTTGGCTGATTTGGTTTATGTCCCCTCTGAGGCTATCTGCACTGAACCAATATTTCAGGTGAGCATGTTTTCCCTCAAAGGTTCCCAGTCCAGGAACTAAGAGCTGTAAGTGCAAGGGATGTTTCTTACTGTTGTCGGTAGTGACTCATTAGAATATAAAATTGCTGTTCCCATAAATGTATGCTCTGCTGAGCTTGAACACGGACAGAACTCCACTACCACCTCTCTTGGGTCTCTAGTGTGTAGATGGCAGGTCCAGGACTCTGTAGCCTCCATAATAGAGCCAGCCAATTGCCTATAATAAATCTATTTCTGCTTTTGGCTCTGAGGCTCTGGAGGGCCCCCAGCTACCACAACTGTGCTGGCACCTGGAAGGTGAAGCTTTTTTTCTTTGGGTTTATTTTCTTCAGCAATTTTCATTTTAAGCTGAGGATCTTTTTATATTGTGACATGTTTCATTTTTGCTCACAATCATTTTTCTTGCCTATTGTCCTTTTTCTTTAATTCAGTAGGAATGATTAATTGGTCCTTGTGATGGAAGGCACCATACTAAAATGTGCAGGGAGGAAAAAAAAGTATTAAAAACTAGCTTTTGCATTTCACAGTGGGAATTTGGAAACCATGAAAGAAGGATGATTTCTCAAGGAGAAATACTTTGTGTAATAAAAGCCATGGCTCATAATATCTATGGATATAAATGCATCATCTAGGTTGACAAATAGCCCATGCATGCATTGTTAGTAATTGTCAGTTTTCTTATCCACATAGAAATAGGTAGAAAAGAAGAATCTCATAGAAAAGAATGTTAAGCTCATCATTTTGTGTTTTCATGTGAAAAGAAGCATTGGCCTACTCTCTCATTCAATTTCCTTGGGTAGAAATAGATGAATTAATGAATTTACCAGGTAGTTGTGAGGATTAAATTGTATGACATTTTATACAATTTGTGGAGTTTTAAAGGAAATTCTCATGCATTCTTTCCTTTCAGTGAAGATCCAAAAAGAATGGCACAGTATATAAATAGCACAAGAAAAATGACAGTTTTAAGATTCTCCTCACAGCCCTGGAGAGGTGGTAGTGAGCAAGAAAACACCTCCCATGTCCCCCACTGGAGCATTAAATTAATTGAGCAAAGTGCAGGATTGAATCTGGCCGCAATGTTAAGGCCAAAGAGAGGGGCTGTGAGCTGTGGGCTCTGTGAACCGAGAGGTGACGGGACTTGATATTCTACAGACATTCTCTCAGTAAGCCATTCTTTCCACAAACACATGTGCTCCCTAGAAGAGGCTCTTCCCTGCCAGTGGCTCTTGAGGCAAGAATGAAAAAGAGCAGTTCTCTCAGAGGAATTCCTTGTGGTAAAGTGAAGCCATATGTGACCAAGGGTAGTCCACTAAAAGGAAGGTATAGTGCATTGTCATTGTTTTGTTTTTTTTTTTTGTTTTGTCTTTCAAAATAAAACCTCTAGAGTTAGGCAATGATAAATGTACATTTTCAAGGACCCTGGTGATGATGTAGTTCTCCAGGCTCTATTGGGACATCATAGTCACTGCACTTCCATTCACAGCCAAATTCTCTGGAGGATTGTCTTTGGGAATCAAGTAAATAAATAAATAAATAAATAAATAAATACAATAAAAAATAGAAATGCTCAAACAGAAAAACAAACATACATACAAACAAAAACTTAGTGCCAATATTAAGATGCATAAATCTCCTTTCTGTTTAAATTCCTCAATTAAAATACCTTATTTTGGGGACCCTGTGCTCAGTCCAACGGTTGGCTGTGAGCATCCACTTCTGTATTTGTCAGGCACTGGCAGAGACTCTAAGGAGACAGCTATACCTGGCTCCTGTCAGCAAGCACTTGTTGGCATCCACAATAGTGTCTGGGTTTGGTGATTGTATATGGGATGGATCTCCAGGTAGAGCAGTCTCTGGGTTGTTATTCCTTCAGTCTCTGCTCTATGTGTTTTTGTAACTCCTTCCATGGGTATTTTTTTTCCCCCTTCTAAGAAGGATCTAAGAATCCACATTTTGGTCTTCCTTCTCCTTGAGCTTCATGTGATTTGTAGATTGTATCTTGGGTATTCTGAGCTTCTGGGCTAATATCCACTTATCAGTGAGTGCATGCCATGTGTGTTCTTTTGTGATTGAGTTACCTCACTCAGGATGATATCCTCCGGATCCATCCATTTCCCTAAGAATTTCATAAATTCATTGTTTTTAATAGCTGAGTAGTACTCCATTGTGCAAATGTACCACATTTTCTGTATCCATTTCTCTGTTGAGGGAAATCTGGTTTGTTTCCAGCTTCTGGCTGTTATAAATAAGGCTGCTATGAACATAGTGGAGCATGTGTCCTTATTACATGTTAGAACATCTTCTGGGTATATGCCTAGGAGTGTTATGCTGGGTCCTCAGGTAGTACTATGTCCAATTTTCTGAGGAACCACCAAACTGATTTCCAGAGTGGTTGTACCAGCTTTCAATTCCACAGGGTCCCCAGTGAAGGAGCTAGAGTAAGGACCCAAGGAGCTGAAGGGATATGCAGCCCCTTCAACAATATGAACTAACCAGTACCCCCAGAGCTCCTAGGGACTAAACCACCAACCAAAGAGTACACATGGTGGGACTCAGGGCTCCAGCTGCATATGTTAGCAGAGGATGGTCTAGTTAGTCATCAATGGGAGGAGAGACCCTTGGTCCTGTGAAGGCTCTATGCCCCAGTATAGGGGAATGCCAGGGCTAGGAAGCAGGAGAGGGTGGGTTGGTGAGCAGGGGGAGTAGGGAGGGAAGAGGGGATTTTTTGGAGGGGAAACCAGGAAAGGAGAAAACATTTGAAATGTAAATAAAGAAAATATCTACTAAAAATAAATTGAAAAAAAATAAAACCTTATTTTACCTCCTTATCATTAAGCTTACAAAATGGCCAGCTTCAGTGTGATACCATAATACATATTTTATTTTGGTGGATTCTCTTTCTACCAGTCCTGGTGCTCTGCCCTCTGCATACCTCTACCTCCCTCCCATCCCCTGGCACCTCACCCCTTACACCTCCTCCTCTACTACCTCACCCTTCTCATGTTGTCTTCTTCAACTTTGTTCCATTGTCTTTTCCAACCGCACTTCTTTAAAGCCTCTCATTTTCTAATATCCAGGTTCCCTTCTAGTTTCCTGGTCTTCACCAGCTAGATATGCTCAGCCGTGGCTGGAAACACATCTCCATAGACTATCAACTCTTCGTTTGAGCCATGCTATCTCAATACATCTTCCATTTTCATCCATTTTCATTTACTCTTTGGTTGAATGCGTATGTGTGTGTGCATGTGCCCGTGTGTGTGTGTGTGTGTGTGTGTGTGTGTGT
Source organism: Mastomys coucha (assembly GCF_008632895.1). Classification (NCBI taxonomy): domain Eukaryota; kingdom Metazoa; phylum Chordata; class Mammalia; order Rodentia; family Muridae; genus Mastomys; species Mastomys coucha. The sequence goes on from NW_022196909.1 coordinate 30,240,227, forward strand.
AGGGATTGGTTTTGATATTAAGGTCTTGTTCTTAATTGGTTCTTGATCCATCAACAAAGATACCAGCTACCAATGATTGAGGATGCAGCGAGACCCTTGGAGTTGCTTGGAGGACACAGGCAGACTCTAATCGGGAGAGCAGGGAAGGAGGATGAGTAGCTGAAGGAGAAAAAGCCAACCAGCCATGTGAATTTTTGGTTTTCAGTGGCCAATGGCTACTCTATCTGATTATGCCTGGAGTGGCAAGAGAGGTTTAGCAGTGAGCAGTCGTTGAGTTGCCAAAGGCATTTATAGCTGTCTCCTGACAGCTATAATATAAATATAAATATAGGTTCTGACAGTACCCAACTAATACAGAAGTAGAGGCTCACAGACATCCATTGGACTGAGTACAGAGTCCCCAATAAAAGAGCTAGAGAAAGGACCCAAGGAGCAGAAGGGCTTGCAACCCCTTAGGACGAACAACAATATGAACTAACTAGTATCCTCAGAGCTCCCAAGGACTAAACCAACAACCAAAGAGTACACATGGTGGGACTAATGGCTCCAGCAGCATATGTATAGCAGAGGATGGCCAAGTCGGTCATCAATGGGAGGAGAGGCCCTTGGCCCTGTGAAGGTTCTGTGCCCCAGTGTAGGGGAATGCCAGGGCCAGAAAGCAGAAGAGGGTGGGATGGTGAGCAGGGGGAGGGGGAGGGAACGGGTTTTTTCTTTTTTCTTTTATTCAGTGGGGAAGCTGAGAAAGAAGATATCATATGACATGTAAATAAAGAAAATATCTAATAAAAAAAAATCTTAGCACCGAAAAAAAAAAGATTAACTGGTGTTTGTTTATGTGTTTTTCATCCACAGATCCAATGTTCTCTGGGAGGGGGTCTAACTATTCTGGGAGTTAAGACAGAGTAGCAAAAGCTACACATAACATGTATATGTGTGTGTTTGTGTGTGTGTATCATTCATTCATCTGTTGATGCACATTTAGGTTGATTCTATTTTCTAATTATTGTAAACAGAGCATTGCTAAACATGCATATGTAGGTATTCTGTAGTAGTCATTTGGGTATATGCCCTGGGAATGGTGTAGCTGGATCATACAATAATTTCATTTTTGTTTTATGAGAGCCTGCAACATTATTTATTTTATTTTATTTTTATCAAAGCCTATCTGGAAGCACAGAGCTCTTTTGCATATATTTCATTTAGAAGCTGGGAACCCATTGCCAGACTATTTTTAAAATTCTGTAAAATTTTGTGGAGTATGTTCTAACTAAAATATACTTCGGGGCTGGAGAGAGATGACTTTCCCAGGTAAAAACACTTAGATGCACAAGGTTAAAGCTCTAAGTTTGAATCCCCAAGACCTACATAAAAGCAAGTATAGTCATACATGTTTGTTATTCTTCTTTAGCAGGGGAGAAGCAGGTCAATCTCCAGGATTTTTCAGACCAGGGAGCTTAGCCAAAATGCCAAGTTACAGATTGAGTGAGGGATTGTCGCTAGGGAATAAGGCAGACTAAAGAAACAGAGGACTTGCTTCTTTATGCATCATGTGGTCGCCTAAACCCACTAACAAACATGTAGCTCCTACCACACATGCAAAGTAGTCATAAGCAGAAATAACTGAAAGCCAAATTACATCCATACACAGACACACAGACACACAGACACACACACACAAACATACACAAAAATACACACACACACACAAACACACACACACAAACACACACACATAAACACACACACACACGCAAACACAAACACACACACAAACACACACACAAACACACACACAAACACACACACAAATACACACACACAAACACACACACAAATACACACACAAATACACACACAAATACACACACAAACACACATAAACACACACACAAACACACACACAAACACACACATACACAAATACACATACAAACACACACACACAAACACACACACACAAACACAAACACACACACAAACACACACACAAATACACACACACAAACACAAACACACACACACACAAACACAAACACACACACACAAACACACACACAAATACACACACAAACACACATACACAAACACAAACACACACACACAAACACAAACACACACACACAAATACACACACACACAAACACAAACACACACACACAAACACACACACAAATACACACACACACAAACACAAACACACACACACAAAAACACACACACAAACACACACACAAATACACACACAAACACATACAAACACACACACACAAACATACACACGCACACACAAACACAAATACACACACAAATACACACATACACACAAACACACACACAAATACACACACAAACACACACAAACACACACACACAAACACACACACGCACACACAAACACAAACACACACACAAACACACACACAAATACACACATACACACAAACACACACACAAATATACACACAAACACACACAAACACACACACACAAACACACACACACACACACAAACAGTGAATACACTCATTCACTTTTCTACATCACTAATGAAATTGTCATGGAAACTGTAAAAGTGATGGTAGATTTTAGCAGTCTTTTGTATGGGGAAAAAAAAAAACTAACTTGTTCTTTGTTCCTAAAACACCAAAGAAGTAGGAAGTTATATCAGTATGGGTGGCTAAGTCAGGGATCCAGTTAGAAGTCGCTACATGTGAATACTTTAAATATCAAAGTTTGATAAAAATTGTAACATCTAACAGAGTAGTGACAGGGAGAAATAGTCTGAACAACGTAAGCATGGGTTCCTTCTCAAAGATGGAGGTGTGATGTTAGATGGTACACTGACACAGACAACCTATTTATTACCACTGCAAAGGCCCAGAGATGGGACGATACCACTAAATTCATATGGTAGAAAAAAGTACAGCAATCTGAAGCTCTTATGACACGATAGTTATAATGACAGTACTTGTCTGGTCTGTTCATGTTTGGTGTCTTACTGTTGAACTGGACTCCTGACAACCAAGATTGGAATTGCCCCAAAGAACTACTTCTAAACAGGTCCATATCCCCCTTGTCCTATTAGTCATCTTCCTTCCCTACCTTTGGTCAGTGGGATATAAGGGAGGTTGTAGCAATTAAGAACCATTATTAAAGTAGGTTTTGAAAAATCTAAGCCTACAGACATTTCTCTAGCCTCCTGTTTTTCTGTTTTGTTTTTTAATGCCAATTTAGAAGTACCAAGAAAATAGAACTAAAGGTGACAAGTAGGAACCCTTCTTTAATTGGCATTTAAAACAATCTTGAAATATGAAATTACTAATTTACAAAAACATCCATGGTAATTAATAAAAGTAAAATTTTTATTTCCAAACAAACAAATAGATGAAGACAAAACTGGAAGATTAAAGGATATTGTAAGAAGCTTTTGAAAAGTAATACTTAAGTATTTAGTAATCAAAATGAAATGTAACATTATTAGGCTAAAAAAAGTCAATATGTTGAGGCAAATATTTGAAGGATAAGCCACTAATTTAGCAACTAACAATACAGTAATCAACAGAAGAATTAATATATAATGATGACAGCCTCAAATTGTCATATTTGTGAGTGTGTGTGTATGTGTGTGTGTGTTTATTTGGGAAAGGATGCAATAGTATTTAATATTTGACATAAAACAAATTTCTGGTATTGCGGGTGTTCAGCCCTGGTGGGGTTCAAAAACCAAAGAGGCTGCCTGAAGTCATTAAAGGAAGACTTTGATTCAGACGTACAGCTCACACACTCTGGCCCTGAGACAGCTCAGGCCACCTTCATTTATATATCTGTTTTATCATAGCTAGAAGCTTTTTCCATTCCTTTTCCCACTCTCTCATGTACAATCTCTTTTAAGAGCTTACTATGTTGAACAATGATGTGCAAACTGTTTTTTTCCCCTTCCTTCTTCTCCTCAATCTCCCTAGGTTTCTACTAACGCATGAACTGTCTCAAGAAAGACAAAGCAGAACTTCATCAAGAAGTTAGTATCTAACCCAGCACATTGGTACATAACCAAGTGACCATGGTTGGTGGCAATTGTGGTTACAATTAGAGAAGTAAGAGACTACATATCCAGAAAATTCTGATTTAGTTAGATGGCACCAAGCATCTCCCCAGATCCTATTTTAGCTCAGAGAAACCCTGTATACAGAGAAATGTACACACACACACACACACACACACACACACACACACACACACACACACATATTTAATATATAAATAAAAGAAGGCTGGAGCAATGACTCAGTGGTTAAGAATGCTTGATGATCTTCCAGGGTAGCAGGGTTCTAGTCCCAACACCTTACAACTGCCTTAACTCTAGTTCCAGTGGATCTGACTCCTTCTTCTGGCCATTTCTGGTACTGCAGATGTTTCATGATGAGACATACATTCAGGCATATATAAAAATGAATGTATCTTTAAAATCGTATACATTATTTTGAATATATTATATATTTATATGTGTATATTTCATAAATAAATATATTATGCATATTATTTTAAATATATATGTATAAAACCTTAGAAGAAAAAGAAATTCACATGTGCTCACTTAGACACACACACAATTGCGTCCTCACAGTCACACAGACTCACACAACAAAGAATACTCTCTCAAACACTAACAATAGCACATACTCACGCACTAACAGACTAAGATACTAATAATGACTCAACATGTTTACATTCCTGAGTGGCAAAATACATTAACAGTAAGTTACTTAAACAGTCACTCACCTAAATCCCCTGTGTAGACTCACTCACACCTTAAAGCAAAAGTACAGTAACAATTGAGATATACCCTCAGCATTTCACCATTGGGGCACTTTGTTTGTAAGTAATTTCTCTTTAAAGCGGTGCACACCCCTCTGTCAAGAAGTGGAATGTTCTAGCTACCCTACGGCAGAACCTGCATGCCTATATAAAAGACACGTTTCACATATTGAGTGATGATACATCCACTCTCTTCACTCATGCATCCCCACGTCCTGGGTGGATGACACATGTCTATTTTAGTCTTAAAGAAAAAGAAAAGTTAGCCACTCAGGTGGTGAATATTTTAGGGACACCACTTTCTTTGTTTAAGCATAATTTTATTGACTCATTACCCATCTGGTTACTGATGATAGATACTCCATTGGTGGACACATCCTCATGGGTTCCAGGCAGCTCAGTCACCTTCATTCAGTCTTTCCCTTCCTGAGTCATAATGACTACAGGATTGCTCCCAAAGTCTAGTTTTATTTTAATGATGGGAGAGACATACTCAAGCTCAGGAATTATTGGAGCAAGCCATCTGGAAAAAAAGCAATGCAGCCTTACCATGCATCAAGTGTCCTGGTAAATTTATGTTGCCACTCAACACAAACTAGGGTCACCTTGGAGGAAAAACTTCAATGAGGAATTGCCCGGGTGAGATTGATCTATGGGCGCATCTGGAGGGGCACTTCCTTAATTGCTAAATTTCTGTAGGAGATCCCTACCCCCTGTTGCCAGTACCATCCTTAAACAGCTATGCCTGGGCTATATAAGCAAGCAAGCAAACAAACAAACAAGCAAAGAGGTCCAGAGAGGGGGATGTCCTAATTTGGTTCCTGCCCGAGTTACTGTCTTGACCTTCCCAATGAAAGACTGTGTATTGGAAGCGTAAGTTGATATAAACACTTTTTTCCACAAAGCTGGTTTTGGACATGGTATTTTATAACAGCAACAAAATCCCAGAGGCCATCAAGGTAAGCCACCCTGCTCAATACTCCGGCTTGAATTTTTCACAAACAATACAGAAGCAAAAGAACCTCCAAAGGACAGAAGTCTCTCTTTCTGGTACATTAGGACCTACATTGTTCACTGAGTGAATTTTAGGAGTAGCGAATAAAACACACTTAGCACTGTTAACTGGATTCAAACAGTGATAATCAGCAGGAAGGAATAAAACAGGTCTGTTCAAAGCAAAATATGGTAATCCTGATTTATGGTGGGGGAGTGGGAAAGGAATGTTCTAATTTTTTATTTTTGGTTTTGTTGTTATTGCCAGAATGAAATAACCTCTTCCTCCCCACCCCCCAAATAAAAGCCACATAGGGAAGAAACGGGCAAGTTTCTTTCAAGAAACTTCAAGTTTATTTCAGCCTGCAACTCTAGATCACACTCCATCATTGCGACGAAGTCAAGGCAGGAACTTGGGGCATCACGCTCACATCCAAGAGTAGGGAGAGGATAAATGCATGCATGAGTCTTTGCTTGCTTGCTTGCTTGCTTGCTTGCTTGCATGCACACCTCCATTCCTTCATTCTTACACTGCTCCTACCCCTGCTTGGCAAGTGATGCTGACCACGATGACCCAGATCTTCCTAGACCAGTTAACAATCAAGACAGTCTCTATCAGTCACACCACAGGACAATCTCCACAGTTCCTCATTGAACTCTACTTCTGGGTGATTTTATGTTGTGTCAAGCAGGCTGTTAAAAGTCACCTGCACAAAGTGTGACATGGAGGGTCGCTGTCTCTGTTTGCTTGCCCCCCATCTCTTGATCTTCAGGGAAATATCTTTGAGAATTTTCTTGAAAATTACTCTCTCTGGACATATGTTCATTCTAGAAAAAAAATACATAAATTAAAAATAAGTATGCTCTGTTGGTTTAGCTGAATTATATCCAGGGATGAGTTTTACAGAACAGAGTGGGGAGACAACCATCTTTTCACACTTTGAAAAGGAGGCCTCTGCCTATTCCTAGTCAAGCTACAAAATAATGTTTACTTTTGTGTGTGTGTGTGAGTCTTTCCTCAAAAAGAAAATCTTGATGTGATTCTAGGCTTTGGGCATAGCACAAAATCACAGTGCTTGGGAAGGTTGGGGCAGGAGGATTGCTGGAAGTTTGAAGCCAGCCTGATCTACATACTGAGTTTGAGGTTAGTCTATTCTACAGAGTAACTTCAGGGGCAGCCTGGGTTTACAGAGTGGGGTGTTGTTGTAAAGCACACCTACTAATAAAAGAATGGAGTTTTTAAGTTTGCCTGGAATATGCTGGGAAAGCCTCTGATTTAGTGAGAAGACTCCATGCATGCAGATGTTGGGGTCACATCAGGTGTCGGTTGTCCCTACAATGTAAAATAAGCAACATATTATTTGTATTCACTTAGGAACAAATTCTTGTAATGCAATAGAATATGAAACTAATGAGTATATCTAAATTGGTTTTTGCTTTTCTCATCAAACACGGACTAGAAAATATTTGGTTCCAGGTTTATTGGTGGCTTGAAATTGTGGTTACTGTCAGTATTTTGGGTCATTTTTTGAATGTGGTTTGTGCTCTCCCTAGTGCTACCTCATGGTTATGTAATGGCTACTTGATGGCCAACATCTCCTCTGTTTCAGACAAGAATAAATGACAGGATTTGTGGCTGAAGTTCTACCTAGCTACTGTCTCCTAATGATTTTCACTTTGAAATCTTATTAAACACCAAACAAAATAGAACATGTAACTTACAGACATTCTTGCTACCTTTTGGAAAACAGATAAGTTTATTTAATAAGTTGTGCTAAAGGGTGTTATGAAGTGTATAATGATGATTCAAGAATTATAAAAGTGGCATCATGTATTGGCAGGTCTAAAGACATAACATAAAACTAGTGAGTTTTAAATTGAGCTAAGGAAGGCTATGATAATGTGCATCGGAATAATTTACCTAGAAATATGCAAACCACATGGAACCAAAGACAGCCTCAGAAAGGAGATAGTAGAGGATGAGAAAGACTAGCGTTTTACTTTCAAAGGCCTTTGGAATATGAGACAAAGTGTGTGTGTGTGTGGGGGGGATAAGTGTTGACTACCTAGTTCAAACATTTCAGATTTGTTTATTTAAATGAGGTAATGATAAAAGGCTGTCATGATTGAAATTTAGAGCCTTGTTCATTATTTAGGGCAAAACATGGCATTATTTCTCTGTACTGTTTCTTAGCATTATTTTGTGTAGCAACAAGTAATTTTATAAGTAATTATTTTCCCATAAGTATTAAATCTGTCATTAGTGTATTATCTGGGATGTAATTTTTATGTTGTTCAAGTGACATATCTTGAATATAATTATCAAACAAATTCATAAGATATAGGGTATTCACATGTAGACCATGCTTACTACACATTGTCCTGTTCATAAAGAGATGATTTTTCAAACAATAGTGTCCTGGGGTTGATAATTAATGTGTGCATTGTTCTGAGGCACAATTATTGTGTTAAAAATATTTGCTTATGAGTTTATTTTGTAAAATTTATGTATACAGATATGTCTCTAGATCCCATATGGAAGATTTGGAGTGTATAAAGCTCTATATTAATGCAGTTTAATTTAATTTTTTCTATAAATATGCAGTCTTACATATGCTCCTGGTTTTGCTTTTCTGAAAAAAAACTAACCACACACCCTGCTCTTTTTCTTTTGGATTGTTTGATCTGTTAACTTGATGCAACTGAGAATTATCTGGGAAGAGTTTTACTGGGGATCTGCCTATGGGGATGTCTGCAGGGGATTTCCTGATTATTATCTAACATAACAAGATGCAGACCTTGTGGGAAGCACCATTCCCTAGGCAAGGCAAGGATTCCTGAACAGAATCAGCAAGGAGGAAGCTGTC
>NW_022196909.1:30249410-30276955 GCF_008632895.1 Mastomys coucha
GGACCAATGGAGCTGAGGGGTTTGCAGTCCCTTAGGATGAACAACAATATGAACTAACTAGTACCCTCTTTCTCTGTTCTTTACTGTGACTGACAACTGCTTTGAGCTCCTCTTTGACTTCTCTGCAGCAATGAACTGAGACCTGGAATTGTGAGACCAACAAACCGTCTCTGTCCCTAGGTCATTTTCTGTTAGGGTGTTTTATCACAGCAACGGGAATGAAATCAGGGCATCTTCCCTCAGCCCTTCTGTGTCTACAGGTTATTTTTAATCATGAGTTTGGAAGGTTTTCTCCACATATCTTTTAGAGCATTCGCTCTACAGGTTGTAAGTTGTCTTTTGCTCCCTAATAATGCCACATTATTGTTATCCCTGAAGTCTAATGTTTTCAGCATATCGATATCATACCTAGCCATCCCTGAATTCAATGTTATTTTTATTACTAGTTTTAACTCTTATTTTTTTTGTGGAATCACCTTAAAATTTTCAAGTCTGCAAACTCTGTCATCTATAATGAACAATTTATCTCCTGTTTGACATGTTTACACATTGTATTCTTTTCTTTCTGTTTAGGATAGCACTTTCAGAATAATATAATCCTCATACAGATTTTTCTTTAATTTTTGATATGATAATTCAATTATAACATTTCTTCCTTTCCTTTACTCTCTCCAAACACTCCCATACTTCCCTGCCATTCTCATTCAAATTCATGGCCCCTTCATTATTGTTGATTACTAATTGGCATTACATGCATATAACTACCTACATATATGTGTGTTTTCAGTGTTGTTTAGAATTGGACAAGACGGCTTCCTCTTCACTTTCAGCTTTCCTGCGTTACCCACAGTATTTTGTGTAGGGTTGAAGACTCATAGCCCATTCTCCCCTCTACTTGGTGTGTCTATTGAAGACATCCGAATTCAACTCTTACTTGGGTACTCATGTTGGTGAGACATTATGTGTGTAGCTTCTGACATTCATAGGAGATGGAGTCTTAGCCAATGCCCTTATCCTCTGGCTCTTATAATCTTTCCTCCCTGCTTCTGTGGTGTGACATAAACCTTAGGTGCCAGAGTGTTCTATAAATGTATCCCTTGGGACTGGGCTCCATAGTTGTGTATTTTGATTAGATGTGCATCTCTGTAGTGGCCTCCCAGTTGTAAATAGAGGTCTCCTTTATAAGGAAAGAAGACTACAGTTATCTGTGGGTATAAAGCCAATGTTTAAGTATTGTTCTTAGGGTTTATGCCAGTTTAGTAAATTAGTGATGGTAGATCCTCCTACAGTAACCACACCTTCACTAGCACTGAGTAGTTAGCTATGTTTCTAGTACCAGGCATGGCTTCCCTCTTTTCAAGCAAGTCTTAAGTTCAATTAGAGAGTGGTTGGTTACCACCAAGGAATGCATTCCTCATGTAATCTTGATATTGGAAGGAATGCTCCTTAACCTTTAATGTACTATTTTTAAAAGAAAAATTCTATTGATAAGCTTCATAGTGTTGAAGTCATGTTCTGTCACTTTCATGTACTTCCCAAACCACCACCAAAATATGGTATATAGCTCATGTCTAAGAGCTGTTTATGTGTGTGAGAGTATGTGTGAGCATGTATATGTATGGATGTATGTGTATGTATGTATGTATCTATACATGTATAGTTTATTTTTTTGAGGAGACACTGCACACAGATCCATTTATTCTGGATAGGGGACAGAAGATGTGTCAAAGTAGTGGTTGCTTCAGAGTTTAGCTTGGCAAATCAATGTGTTCATGGAGATTACTCCCAGAAGTATGGATGAAGAGTTACTTACTGGAGCAGAGCTGACTCATAAGCAGCTTCACCTCCAAAAATCTTACCAAGCACAGGAGACAAGGACTCATGACAGAACCTTGGAGCTCTCTGAGAGACTTGCAGGCCGTTCCACCTGTCAGGGCCTCCTAAAGGCAGCTGGCTTTCTCAGGCTCTTCTCCTTCCAGTTGTTTGCTGCTTCTATAATGTGGGACAGGATTCCTCATACATTTTGTAGCTTTCAGTTTTTACAGATATGTGATATTTGTTTACTGTCTGGGTCTCTAGGGACTCCACAAGTAGAGTGTTTCAATTCCGTAGAAATTGCTATACAAAACTATATTTTAAAATATACTTTATTTTTGCTTTAACACTTTCAAACATATCTACAAATTATCTTGGTTATATTCACTTCCAACTCCCCAAAATATGTATTTTAAATGAAATAGATTATAAAAAAATATGAGTTCAATTTAGAATCCCTTCCTATGGTCATACTCTAGCAGACTGAATATTTTCAAAATATCCAAGGGTGAGTAGTTTTGTTTTGGTGCAAAAAGAAATCTGCTAGCTTTCCTTCTAAAGAATACCTCCTAAAGAAGACCTATCTTTAGTCTGGCCTCAGAGCATTTCTAGTTAGATGGCTCTTTATCATTAGGTAAGCCCATAGACAGTGGATGTGGAGATAGATACATACCAACAAATGGTTCCTGCTCTCAGATTCAAAAGTCGCATCTCATTTAGCAACAAGGCTTACTAATATACTCGCAGCCATGGCAGGCTTTTCTTCCTATTGGCCAGTTATATCCTTTCATCAATAATTCCAGTTCTCTATGGAAGGAAAATGGCACTTATGTTTTATCTTAGAAAATCCCATTTTTCATTGCAAGTCATTACTTGTTCATTCATTAAGGTAATTTTCTTTCTTTCTTTTTTTAAAATATTGTATTTAAAAAATATTCCCCCCACCTGTTTTTGTTGTTGTTGTTGTTGTTGTTTGTTTGTTTGTTTTTTTGTTTTTGTTTTTTGGGTTTTTCGTTTGTTTGTTTTTGAGCCCTTTATCAACATCAACTCAGATCATTTGGACAGAATGTCAGTTTCTGTTTCCTGGTTTTGTTTTCAGCGGAAGCTAGGTTTTTCTTTTTCACTTAAGAACCTTGCCAGGTTTTACCAGGGAATCTCCTCATTGCTGATCATCAGGGAGTCTGAGTTTCTTGTTTTTCTCAGAACTGTGTATATTTTTTTCTTTAAATACATGTTCGTCATTGACTTGTTGCCTTGAACTTGTGTTGTCCATGGAAATGTGAGTTTTTTCTCACGTTCCACTAGCTGTAATGATTTGACTTTAAGTGTTCTTCTCCTTACTTAACACTTTTAAAATCTTAGAAGGGTTGGGGGGAGAGGCTTGTTTCCTTCTTTTTCAGAAGGGCATAAAGGTTAGAGTGTGAGTATTTTATTTTAAGAGAGAGCTTTTCTTGTGTCCCATTGAGACACCCGCGGTGTTAACCCTACATTAACAAAGTCTCAATTAGGTTAAGCTTCTAATTCCCTCAAAAACTAAATAAACTGGAGCTCTCTAAATAAGAATAGCTGCTCTCCAGTCATGTCAGAACAGCTCCACTGAAAACCCTCATGGTCTGGGCTCCCTCAGCCCATCCCTTGATCCAGAGCTGATAGGAACACATAGGGGGTCATCAAATTCCAGTAACACCATGCTGTCCTCTTCATTTCATTCAGCAAGCATGAAAGCTGTCTTAGTGACCACAAAATAGGACAATAGTTTGTTTCCATAGTTAATACCGAGCCAGCCCTGGACTGAGCATCCTGGACAGTGAGTCTCTGGTCTGCAAGGTTGATTTTCTCAGTCAGATTTGAGCCACCTGAGATGCCTACTTGTGAAATTGCCTTTTCTTCATTATCTAGCTCTCAGGGCCTTTGTCATAGCTTACCAGTATCTCCTTAAAAGAACATTTCTTAGCTGTTTTTGTTGAACATTATTTTTTTTTCTTTTGCTAGGGAAATTCAATGAGAAAATAGAAAACTCCCTGCTCTTAGTTTGCATTTAAATTTTTGGTTCATTGAGAACATTGTATCCTGGAGTGTAAGATAAATATACATTTGTGGATAACTTTTTCTTTTACTTATATTTAGCCAACTAAATGCTTTTTATGGACCAACATAATAACAACTCATTCTTTTATCTTATTGTATCTAATATGTTTTTGACACTAAGTTATTATACATAATTGAATCAATATATAGACTTTTTCTTCTGCTTCTTCATGTTTCCATATCACAGAAACCTGATCTTCCCATCCTCTTAGTCCCCATCCCCACTCCTGCCTATTCTTGGCTTAGATTTATTTTCACATGAATCTACAAACGCATTGGTCATGCTTTAGGAAATAGAAAACCAAATGCTATTTTAAATAAGAGTGTTTTAATTTCATTCCCCATTGATGTGATAAAATACTCAAACCAAAGCAACTTATGAGAAAGATTTATTTGGGTTACAGTTCCAGGTTAACAGTTGATCACTGCCAGGAAATCAAAAGGGCAGGAACTTGAGACAGCTAGTCACAGTACATCCACAGTCAAGCGTAGAGAGCAGTGATTTAATGCGTACTAATGTTCAGCTTACTCCCACCTATTCATTTCATCTAGAGCCAAACCTATGAAATGTTGTAGGGCATATTCAGTGTACGTTGTCCAAGCTCATTCAACCAAATTAAGAAAATCCCTACCAATCATATCCACAGGCCATCTTACTCTACACAATTTCTCATTAAGAATCCTTTGCCAGTAATTATGCATTATGTCAAATGGGTGAACAAAATGAACTGTTATAACAAGTATGTTATTTATGAATAATAAGTTTATAATTATGAAATTTATAATATGCTTGATATATTGCATATAAATTTTATGTCATTACATATAAATACTACATATAAATTTATATATATACAAATTTATACATATAAATATATGTTATTATATATCACATATTTCCATATGTCACACACACATATATGCACATACCTTATGATATATATATATATATATATATATATATATATAAGTATCATATATATATAAATCATATATAAAGAGAAAGTTCTTTATTTTTTATATTGAATTTTTTTAACCCCTAAATATGAGTTTTCCATGTAAGAAATCATACTGCCCTGTGTTTATCTCAGGAGCTCTTCAGAATCTTTTATTTTTAAAGTCTTTTGCTGTTGTGTTTAGATTCTTTTGCTTTGTTTCCATACATCCTATTGATATTTGCATGTTGACTTTATGAACTACTAATTCATTAAATTGCATGAAAAAGTACACATCCTTTTCCAATATTCTTTTTAAATTGGAACTCAATTTTTTATATAATATATTATATGATAGTTGTCCCACCTCCAACTCTCCCATGACCTTCATCAGCTCACCCACCCACATCACATAGGAAAACGGACATTTAAGAAGGAGGAGGGAGAGGAGAAGGAGGATAATGATGAGGAGGAGATCAAATTAAACAAGCTCAAACCCACCAACATAAACATACAGAAAAACAAAGTACAAAAGATGAAAGATATAAAGCATATACAGACATGTACAGAACCCCCCTAAACACATACAAAATACTAAGCCATAATGTATAAGCAAAAGAAAAAAGAAAAGGGTAAGAAAAAAGAAATACAGAAATAAATGCTCATACAAAACATGAGATTAAGAAAAAAAAAACAATTTGTAAATACCAGAGTTGTTTGTTTTGCTCATGTATTGCTGGACGTGTGGTCTGACCTTAATTGTGGTTTGTCTACCCAATGAGACTCCATTAGAGAAAACTAACATTTCATTTCTGAGTGGTAATCAATTGGAGATGGCTTCTAGGTTAGGGATGGAAGCTTCTGCCCAGCTCTCATCTTAGTGCTTGAACCACACTGGACACAGACCCATGCCTGCCCTGTGCCTTGTACCTCCATCTCTATGTGTTAATAGGTGATGTGTCTTGCCATGTTAGAAGGCCTTATTTCTTTGGTGTTCTACATCCTTTCTGGCTCTTGTAATATTTCTGTTTTTTTTCCCTTTCTTGGCACCCTGACCTCTAAGAGAAAGGATTTGGTAGAGACATACCACTTAGGAGTATATGTTCCAAGGTCTCTTACTCTCTGCTTCTTGGCCACCTGTGGGTCTCTATATTTTCCCCATTGACTTCAGGAGGCAGCTCGTATTATGATGGTTGAGTAATACCATATATCTATGAATATAGCAGAGTGTAATCCATAATGATAAAATTTTCACATAAATATCTTTTTTTTTTCAAATTTCTCTTTTTTTTTTTTTCACTCCTGATTTTATCTCCTTCTGGTCTATCCTCTGACTGTTCCACATCTCATACCTCCTACCTCCCTAGTCTCCATAAGGATGTACCCACCTGCCCCCCACCACCCCACCAAATCTCTCCACTTCCTGGGGCCTCTAGTCTCTGGAGGGTTAGATGCATCTTCTCTGAGTGAACTCAGATCCAACAGTCCTCTGTTATATATGTGTTGAGGAAATCATATCAGATGGTAATATGATGCCTGGTTGGTGGTCCAGTGTCTGAGAGATCTCGGGGGTCTAGGTTAATTGAGACCGTTGATCCTCCTACAGGGTTGTCCTCCTCCTTTTTCCAGCTTTTCTCGAATTCAACCACCGGGGTCAGCAGCTTCTGGCCATTGGTTGGGTGCAAATATCTGCATCTGACTCTTTTAGCTGCTTTTTGGGTCTTTCGGAGAGCCATCACGATAGGTCCCTGTATTAGTCAGGGTTCTCTAGAGTCACAGAAGTTATGGTAGTCTCTATGTAGTAAAGGAATTTATTGATGACTTACAGTCTGTAGTCCAACTCCCAACAATTAACTCCCAACAATGGTCGGCAGCAGCTGTGAATGGAAGTCCGAGGATCCAGCAGTTGCTCAGTCCCACAAGGCAAGCAGATGAAGCAGAGCAAGCTTTCCTTCCTTATATAGGTCTCCAGCAAAATGTGTGGCCCAGGTTAAAGGTGTGTGTTACCACACCTTTAACCCCAGGTGACCCTGCTTGAACTCGTAGATCTTCCAGTCTTAATCTTCTGGGATTCATAGCTACTATGCCACCACATCTTTAATCTCAGATGATCTTGTACTCATAGATCTTTCTATCTTAATACTCTGGGATTCATAGCCACTATACCTCGAGATCTCCATGCCAAGATTCAGGTCGGAAATATCTTAATACTCTGGGATTCATAGCCACTATACCTTGAGATCTCCATGCCAAGATTCAGGTCGGAAACTTGTATCTCTCAGCCTCCAGATTAGGGCCAGGTGAGCCTTCTAATTCTGGATTGTAGTTCATTTCAGATATAGTCAAGTTGACAACCAGGAATAGCCACTACAGTCCCTTTTTGTGAGCACTTTATAGCCTCAATAATAGTGTCAGGTCTTGGGGCCTCCCTTTGAGCTGGATGCCACTTTGAGTCTGTTGCTGGACCTCCTTATACTATAACTCGTCTAGGAGTGGTAAAGGCAGTATTATGTATATTCAGTTGTAACTTTTTCACAGGTGTGTTTAATCTCTTGTTAAATTATTATTATTTTTAAACTATATAGCGTAGGAAACTAAAAAAAAAATAATAATAATAATCCACAGATCATTTAACATCGTTTGGTTGAGTTGTGATTTATGTTCCCTTCCTTTGGACCCAGGACACTATGTGAATGCTTTGAACTAGGAGGCGGGCAGAAATAGTGCTTGCCCACCTCACAGGCACCATCCTTAAAAACGAATAGCATCTCTGAGCCACAGTGAAGGCAGGGTAATCAGTCTCCAAGGGAGATGTGTACAGAAGCACAGAGGATGAATTGCACACAGGTGATTCACGGTCTTCTAGCTCTCCCTGTCACCATAAACCAGTATTGTCACATTTATGTGAGTGAAATTATTATCAATCTTCTAGACGAGGCCAGACAGGAGACGAATCCTCCTGAGTGAAAGTGGACTAGGATGTGTTTTCCAACAGATCCCTTCCTGTTTTCCTGGCACATTATTTTGATAATAAAATGGTTATGATTTAAGCCATCAAGTGATAAAGCTGCTTATTGCACAGTGCTAGACAATCACAATGGAACTACTTGTGTTTATTTCTTATTGCTTTTATAAAAACTTGCCTTAGACCTTATCTATATTTTTTCTGATACATATTTTACTGAAATTGGATTTCATCTCTATTAGTTAATTCTACTTTTGTTCTATTTATATTAATTTTCAATTATGTTTTTATAATACAATTTACTGAATTTTGTTTATATAGGAATCCTCTACCATGTACGATCATTTGCTGACTCTTTAGAAACAAATTTAGGGATCACTGTAGGTAATTCCTTTGTTAGGATTTAAATGGGTCTCAGGGGAGTGTGAGGAGCTTTACCTAACTGTGCCACAAGAAACTATTTTGCTAACCTCCCATGATCGCTTTGAGATAACGATTTTGTTGTGGGGGTGGGATGGTTGATATTGAATGGCTCTAAGTCACGATCCGGATAAGACATTTGTCTTAGGGTTTCCATTGCTGAGAAGAGACACCATGACCAAGGCAACTCTTAAAAGGGACAACATTTAATTGGGGCTGGCTTACAGGCTCAGAGGTTCAGTCCATCATCATCACAGCAGGAAGCACGGCAGTGTCTAGGCAGGCATGGTGTTGGAAAAGGCAACAAGAGTTCTACACCTTGATCTGAAGGTAGTCAGGAGAAGACTGACTCTCAGGCAGCTAGGAGGAGGGTCTCTTCCAGAATAGGTGGAGCCTGAGCATAGAAGGAAACCTCCAAAGCTCACCTCCATTGTGATGCACTTCCTCCAACAAGACCACACCTTCTAACATTACCAATCCCTATGGGTCAAGCATATTCAGACTACTACAACACTCGACCGGCCTGTCTTAGAGAGTGTGTGTTACTGTGAAGAGATGTGTTCTGATGTGTTCATTGTATTCTGTGAACTGTGTCATCCTTGACTAAACCATGATCTGGAAATTCCCATCCAGATTCCTCAAGGGAGAAACATTGAGAAAAGAGGGTTTAAGTGAAAAAAAAAGAATTCAGAATGTATAAGCAAATAGTTTTCTCAAAATATAATACATAAGTAAACAATAAATATTCTCTTTTTTAATGATAGACATGAACTGTGTGTGTATGTGTTCAGTGTGTGTGTGTGTGTGTGTGTGTACATACATACTTGTACAGGTGTACTGTCTTGTTCACAAACCTTTGAATATCAAAGGTCAACTTAGAGTATATCCCTCTTTTTTTTTAATCATACTCTATCTTATTTTGTGAGATAGCTTTTTGCTCTAAACTTGGTATTTACCATTTCAGCAATGCTTAGAGACCCATACTAGGATTTTAGTAGATACCAATGACCCAAACTCAGGGCCTCATGCTTGTACAACAAGCAACTTACCCACTAAGACATTTCTCTAGCCCAGAACATGAAGTTTTACTGTTACTTATCAAAAGAATTTAACAAAAATATATTTGACAGAGTCATTGTTAATATATGTTCAGCAGTGATAGTGTAGCTACATATTGTTTTAGAACATTATTTATTTTAAAATATGCTTAAGTACTTTGGAAATCAGTTCAGAAATGTCTTTATCAAGGATTAAAGATGACTTATTTAGTTGTCTTGAATGATGTTAGCTCTCTTACGGGGTTGCACTATAACAATTGGTGCATTCCTTGGCCTCACCTTTGAGTAAGTGAATAAATATGGTCTCTGCATAGAATGTCAAATACCCACATAGGATATCAGAAGGAGGGGAGGTTCCTGTATGCTGGCAAAGATTTTCTTCATCTTATAGTTACATACTGTAATATTTTCTTCAAATAAGATGGTTTTATGCCATATTTTGAAAAGATTACAAGGTTAAATGTCAATGAGCTTGCTCTGTGTCCTTCAGTAATTGTCAGAGCATCTAACAAGTGAATCATTTGAACTAAATGATGCAATAATTTATCTATACAACTTTACCAGTCCTTGAATCCTCTCAGAGTTAAAATATAAACCACTTCTTTACCTCCTGCAACTCACAAAACAGAGTAAAGTGAATGTGATATGCAGGCTTCACTCCACTTTCTCTGTTCTGAGTTCATGGTGAAAATATTCTTGGAATCAAGAATTATGTTCCTGATTAAAAGACATGAAAGTTAGACTTCACTCATAGGTTCTGCTCAATTTTATATTGTTTTCAATTATTTGACTTCCCTGATATATTGATAGTGTATCTTGTAAATATTTACATTTCCAGTTATGAAAATGAAACACATCCCACCTGTCTTTTCTGCCTTTGAATCCTGCTGCCCCTGTCATTTTCCAGCTAATAGGAAGTTATCTGCAGGCCACATTTACCTTACTCCAGTGCTCATCCTGTCAATCACTGGATCATATTGCCTATAACCTCACATCATCCATTTCTCTTCAGAAAGTAAATCAGAAATATATACTATACTTCTAATGTCCACTCATCTCTTTCATTTGCCTCTGTAGTTATGTGTAAAACAAATTCCACACATTTATCCAACTTTCTCTTACCTAACCCAGATTTCTTCTAAATAGTATATACCTACCTTAATTCACATATTTTATAGCCTTTCCAACACATCTTGCTCATTTCACTTCATTTCAACTGTAGTAAGTTCTCTCCTATGATCTATTACTTTCCTAGTCATATGCTCTTTTACTAGGAATAGTGGATTATGTGTATTTCTGTTGGACCGTGAAAGGCAGTTTGTGTTCTGGTTGAGCGAGGCTTGTTCCAGAGACCCAGTAGAAAATTCTACAAGAGACGGAACAGTGAGCTATGCCCCCCAGACATTAGGCTCCTGACACCAGGAGCCCTAAACTCCATAATCCTGTGGCTATCAGTTATGTAGGCAATGCCCCAAGCTCTTGGTATTTTGGCTGGACTCTACCCCCATAGTTACTTGGCTACAGCCAGGTATGCTCTGCCCCACAGTTACCTGGCAACAGCAAGATAGCCCAGCCTACTATAAAAGGGGCTGCTTGGCCCCTCCTCTCTCTTAAGCTCTTTCCCTCTCTCTTGCCTCTCACTCTCACTCTCACCTCCAGCCCCCTCCCTTTTCCCTCTCTCCAGGTGGCCATGGCTGCCCTCTGCTTCTCTACTCTTCTCTCTCTCTCTGTTTTCTACAATAAAGCTCTAAAAACCTCGTTTCATCTAGTCCTTTCATCTAAATAGACCGCCTCCTTTTATCTAGACTCACCATGCTGGAGCAACGGAATAGGCCTTCCCTCAAAGAGCCACATCTAATTTCCTGCAGGAAGGCCTCCCAGTTTTCCAGCGGCCAGCCCGGACCAAGGGCTCCTGGTGTCAGGAGCCTAATGTCTGGGGGGCATAGCTCACTGTTCCATCCCTTGTAGAATTTTCTACTGGGTCTCTGGAGCAGGCCTCACTCAACCAGAACACAAACTACCTTTCATGGACCAACAGAAATACATATAATCCACTATTCCTAGTAAAAGAACATATGACTAGGAAAGTAATAGGTCATAGGAGAGACCTTACTACCCCTGAAATAAAGTGAAATGAGTGAGATGTATTCGAAAGGCCATAAAATATGGGAATTAAGGTAGGAACCACCTAGCACCTTTCCCCTCTGCCCCTTCTTCTTTAGGCCCCAGGGCTGACTGAGTCACCCCCTTGGCTGAGCTGCCCGTGGGGCCCCCACGTTGTTCTTAGCTCTTCTGCAACATCCAGAGGCATCTGGGATGTCTGATAGTGAGAACCTTTCATCTCTGGCCTCGGTGAGGCTCAGGGACCCCAGAGCTGGCTCTTCTGAAGTACCCAGTGGTTCAGTGGGGTCACATGGCAGTCTCCTGCGTCCACCTGTCCAGTCTCCCCAAGCTCTGGTGGGAAGTCGGATTCTCCAACCCCTTTATTTCCTCATAGCCAGTGCCCGACATATTTCATCTTGTAGAGTAGGCCTCAAAACAAATTAGAAAGTATTTGGTTATGCCCATGATGCTTGTACCACTATTGCACGAGTAGCCATGTTTTACCATACCAGTAGTTATTGTAGCTCTTAATGTTCGTAGCTCAGCATGACTGAAGCTTATTTTTCTCCTCTAGTGACATGCTCACATCTTCCAGTTCTATGAAACCTAGGCAATATGCACGGAGTTTCCAGGTCAATACGAGCTTAATCTTTCTGTGACCTATGACTCAAATATGTGGTACCTTCAGCAAAAAAGGCCTTACCATTATGTTCTGGAAGGTAATCAAGAGCATTGCATACCTTGGGATGTGTTGGGGTCTATGGATAGCAATTTAAAAATTAAATAACTCATTCTTGATACTTGACTTTTTATTTGTTAATATTTGGTGTCTAGCAAGAGCATGTTGGGTTTGCTATAGGATAACTACCTTTTATCTCTTTTATGAATTTATAAGGATATATTTGAGGAAGATTCTATAGTAACAGGTTTTTGCATGACTTTTTTGTTTTACCTTAAATTTCAGCCTTCTGCAAAAGTAACGACTTGTGACACTTTTTTTTTAGGGGGGGGGATCTTACAGCTTTCATAGAAACTAATATGGATTCTTGCCAACTCCATATAAGAAGTAGCAACAGATATTCTGCTAGTATTCTCAATAATTAAATCACTATCAGCCTTCTCAAAGGTTAAACTAAAGTTAAATGGTTTTGTTTTGTTTTGTTTTGTTTTGTTTTTAAAGAAGCATCTCTGTAAGGGAGCAATATTATATTTTTGGAAAAAGTAGCAGATAAAATGGTTTATTTTTGTACAAAGTAAGTTTAGAAACATTCTCCATTCTTCCTTTGAAGAATCAAGGTACATTTCATTGTGTGGAATGATATTTCCTTCTATAAAGAAAATTGTTATGCATTCTTTTATTCTAACATCATCCCCAAATTATTATAGTTACAGATGACCCAAGAATATTGCATAGGAATATTGTTGTCTCAAAAGGCTTGAGTAAACAGGCAGCCTGTTACAGTCTATGAAACTGCTTCTCCTTCAGTGGAAGACCATGGACAAAAATATTGTTCAAAATAGATTATATGATCATTGGCACATTAAAGTTTAAGAGAATTTTTTTATCTATCAAAGCTGTACTGTGCAGGTTTTCTATCAGGATTGAGACGACAGCCATCCAGTTGCCATCTGCTTCCCAAACACATTGCTGTTGGAAGACAGCCACATACACATTTGTTTGTGTATTTTTTTCAAGGCTGTTTTCATGCTGTGCCTGAGGAGATGAGAAATTCACCAGTTCTAAAATATGAGCTGATATTGCACAACTCAGATCCATATGTATGTATGTATGTATGTATGTATGTATGTACGTATGTATCATGTGTTTGTTGTGGTGGTATTGCGAAAGGTAAGGTCTATTCAAAAACTAGGCACCATGTGTATTCTGCAGATTGGGATGTAAAGCTTTTTTTTAA
This sequence comes from Mastomys coucha, assembly GCF_008632895.1. Classification (NCBI taxonomy): domain Eukaryota; kingdom Metazoa; phylum Chordata; class Mammalia; order Rodentia; family Muridae; genus Mastomys; species Mastomys coucha. The sequence continues at coordinate 30,262,711 of NW_022196909.1, forward strand.
CGCATGTGCAAGTATGACCCAGAAGGAGAGTTCTGAGACCAAATATCTTTTATTCAATGGTAGAGTTCCTTGTAAGTGACCTTGAAAATTTTAAGATAGGGGAATTTCATATGCAGTATCAGTTGTCCCAAGGCCATTATTAAATTCATTGATATACTTGTAAAATATCTAATTTAAATTTTAGTGGGTGTTAACCTTAGTATACAATTATGCCATCTACCCTGACCTTTTAAATACAAATGCCATGCCCCTGGTTGTAAGACATGACAAATGAAAAGCAATGTCTTCCATGTCTCTTATGTATTTTGGTATTAAACCATTAGGCTTGTTTCAAAAGGTCATTTTATAATTTGTAAAATATGACATTTGTTTTGTTTTTTTATAAATGTTTATTGTGTCTGTCTATCAAGAGGCATATTAAGATACAGCTTCTGAGGTAATAAAAAGAGAAGATATATTTGTACAAAAAAAAACTTCATTGGTTTGGGGGAGAAATCATACAGTAAATATAAATATTAAGTTCTTATAAAAATAATATCCTAAAATGAATTGTGTAGGTCTCTGTATGTAAGATGCCCTTCATACAAATAAATCATACTAATAAAAGGAACACAGACAAAAATATATGCCATATTCAAAAGAAATATAAACATTTCCAAACGTGTTTTCCAATATTTTTTATTTGTTAAATAAATTGTTTGACAAATTATAGACAAAATCTTACTTTTCTTATTAAGAACCTCATTTATTTTTACCCCTTTACACACAGTTTTTTTTTAAATCATCATAACACTTTTTATTTAATAAAAGCATGATTAAGTGGTCCCTTTGACTGCAGTGGAATTGATAAATTTGCTAATCCTTTTTCATATATGAGATGCTATTTGAATAGTTTTGAGAAGTCCCAAGGATGAGGTGAATTTGGACTTTTGAGAATATTTTATGCAGAGATGGTTCATTTACTTGCAAGCATTTAACTGGGCTCATCAAAGTAAGGGACAAGGTATTTGTCGTGACAACAATAGATTATTCAAAATAAGGCTTGGGTGATACCTTCCAAGTAAATATTTCTTTCTAGAGGACAGAAAAAAAATCCTAAAAATTGAGAAGTATGTTTATATATTTTGTTTTCAGAGAGGTCATATTTGACCTTAATTTAACATATTCAGTTTGTACATTTTCTAGACACTCACAGGCAAGGGGACAAAGAGAAGAATGTGAAAATTTCTGCTTATTGTGTTAATTTGTGACTTTAAGTCAGTCTTCCAGTTCGAGAACAAGTTGTGGGCCATAATTAGGCAACCTTGGTAAAGCTGAGATAAGCAGACATCAGAACTGTGCCATTTAGACAAGAAGCCGAGGGAGTCTACCTGACCAGTGTGGTAATCAAAAATTTAAGAGCTTAGATCTCAAGTATATATCCTTGGATTCTGCCAAAAGGTAAAAGCATAAAAAGTCAGATTATTCCCCGATGAATAAAATATGGTGGCATTGTAATCAAATCTACTTAAAAAAATTTAAAAGGAGAAGCAGGATAATAGATGTCCCTTGTACTTAATTTATCTCCATGTAGACCATATAATCAAAGTTCCCATATGGTGAAACACCAGGAAAGGGGAATTAGGATTGAGCCTTTTGGTGAATTCAACAAAAGGAGTCAAAAATATTATTTGTGCATGGTCTCTGTTATTTTACTCTTTCATTTAACAAACATCAATTTTATGCTAGAGGTATAAATGTAGCCCTTTTAATAAAGGGAAAAAGGAACTATTGAAATGTTATAAATAATGAAATGTTGGGTGTTATTAGGTTCTTTTACAGGCTATAAAAATATACTCTATCAATTCTTAAAACTTAGGCTAACGGAGGCTAAGTAGAAGATTCCAGGACCTATAGCAGCACTAAATGACTCCATGTGAAGAATACAGGGACCATGTTTCTGAACTATATTATGTCCACACAGAGACATTATATCAAGCAGTGACTATAATTATCAGGTAGTACTTGTAATCCAGATGCTTGCACACAATGAAATTTATAAATATGATTCATAGTCTGCTACTCTGTAGATTGCTTATTCATTGAGTCACCTTCTGCCACTTAGCCAGGGACAGTAGGCAGAGTTTGGTCAGGCCTGCCAAGTGGTGGCCTGTAATTACACTTCTCTGTAGACCACCAATTTAAACTTATCTTTTCAAATCAGAGTTCAAAACAGTTACGAGATCTGGTTGCGGGGCAGATGAAGACAATAAAGTCTATCCTTTTTTTCCGGTCTTACAATATTGGTAGCTATTCAGTTTGAATTGATTCATTCTCTTATTGAGGGCAGAGGAAAACGCATAAGACTCAAAAAGCCAAGGCGATAGATGAGGCTCCAGATCTCGGCAATTTTTAACATTCACAAGACTCCTCCCCAGTGGTACAATAAGTAAAAAGGAATTGTGAAGGAGAGGCGACTTGGAGCAGGTTGAGCTGCCTACAAATGGTGCTGCCTACAAATTTTGCAGGGAGCTGGGATACGCAGTTGTCACAGGCTGGCGTTCACACCGCTGTAGCCTCTTCAGTGATGAGGCTCTGAACTTACCACTGATGATCCTATAAATGACCCTTTGCCAGTCTGGTCGTGGATGTAGACCAATACACTTTTTTCTCCCAAGGTAGACTAGATATTTCTGCAGTGAGATGCCTTTGTTAATGTCTCCTAAGAAAATGACATATGACAGCTAAGACGTGATGCCAGAGAGTCCAATTTCAAGCTCAGTGCTTATCCTCTCTACTGGTTTATTCAAAAGATAGAGATATGAGCCATAAAGGTCCTAAATAGAGTACTAGTTGTGTGCTGATAGTCAACCAATCAAAGACCATGAAGAGTGAAGGCTGAGACTATAGAAGACCAACTACAATATAAATGTTATGAGAAATTTGTGTATAATGCCCAATGTTTAAGAAAGGTCCACTAGAAACTGATATAGTTGTTTGAGAATGAATGATTTCAGCTGCAAGACCTCTAGGGCTCATTGTTCTTCGGCATGCATCTGCTAACCTCTACAGTTGTCCTGTCCTGCTCCTATTGAAATCCCAGTTCTCTCTTTTTTGTCAACCTGGTATTGGTTATCATACAGTCTACTGACATCCTAGTGTACATGTGGCTGCTTAGTGTTGGTTGCCAAGGTAACCAGCCTGATGTGTTCAGAGGGTATCATTATGCACTTGGAAAACTTGATGGAATGTAAATTATAGCTTCAGTAGAGGTGATGCCTCTCAGATTCACAGGGTATTTCCTGGTGTGGGGGATCAACAAATATTTGAGACTATTAATTTTCATTTGCATTTTAATAAGCTAATAACAGTGTCTGATATGAATAAATTGGTCTTTGACATATTATTAAAACTCCTACCTTGTAAATATATAGTGTAAGTTAAAATATAAAATTTAAACTGTTTTCTATAATATTTTACATATGTTTCTTTTGTATCAGACATGGTTTTATATAATCCCTGAAAATTTAGTTCTCAGTCTCATATTGGGCATCAACTTTCCTGTCTATTGAGTCTTTTCTTCCAAATTCTAGGTCTTGCCACTAGACAGCTTAGATCATAGGCTTATGCCAGACTATTTTAATATATGTCTTTGCTTCATATCCAGATTTATTTATGTTCAGTTTTATTCATTTTCATTCATTAACATTTGCTTTTTTATTACTTTGTTTTCTTATTCATAATTTGACAGGAGTTGCTCCAATGATAGATTTATAATAATGAATACAAACTTAAATACAGTGCCTGGCACATTGTCATCTTTGAAATAATTAAATATCCTCATGAACAGGGAAGAATTTGATTTTCATAAAGATAACTACTTTTTTCTGTTTATTAAGTGGTTGAAAAAGAAAAATGAGACTCCTAATGGAGATGATTAAAATGATCATAAATAGAGTTTGCTTGCCCTTTGGGTAGCTTTCTAGAATGCAAAGTTGTAATGATTTTAACATTTTAGACTCATCACTTGTCAGTAAGGATGTTTCATTTTCACGTGTCTTCGAAAGTGCCATCCAAATAGAAGCAAAGCAAAGTAAACCACTTTTTCCTAACACCTCAGTAGAAGTTGGTGATACGACAAAGTAGAGAGCTTCATCTATGTACACTAAAATCAAGTTTGCTCATCATAATGTATTAGAGATTAGTGTTTGTGAAAGGAAAAGGCAGGAGGCAGGACTCCATATGGTAACAAGATGGATTTTGACATGGATCCAAGAGAAGTACAAAGAGCCAAGTTAGAGGGGATGTTGAAGCAAGCATTACCTTGTTGAGTTTTCAGGCTTTGAGCTACCCAGGGACAATCATGACCAGTAGCAGGTGGTAGCTGAAGCTGGTCAGAACACTACTGTAGAAGGGCAGCCCTCCTGTGGGAGAGACTTGGGTGGCACCATTAGTTGCCTACAAACTTGGTATAGCTCCTCTCTTTCAGATGTGAGCTGTGATAGATTTAATGGCTGTGTTTTACTAAGAGAAAGGTCACAGATTCAGCTTTTGGTGAGACCTATAACCACCTAAGAAATTATAAATCCCTGGATTCAAGAAAGAATAGAGAGGGCAGGGGCTGAATGGATAAATGGATCAGCTAGTAAAAAATGGGTACTGTTCTTAGTAAAGACCAGAGTTCAGTTCCTAGCACCCAAGTCAGGTAGTTTACAACTGCCTATAACTTCAGCTCCAGGAGATCTGATGACTCATTTTGGACTTTAATAACACCTGCTCCCACTTTGTCCCAGTCCCCCCTTTTTTTTCTTTCCTGATCCTGAGTTTGCTTTTGCTTTGTGGCTCACTGGGTATAACTATGACCTCTTTCTTAGGCACAGGTATGATGCTTGTTTATGGCCATGATACTTAATAGCATTCAATGTCCCTATAAAATGTCTAGAAAAATTGTAAAATTAGGTTGCGATAAATTTGAGACGATTAAAAAAAAATTAACTGCATACCAGGAATACTGTGCTGGTCAGCCAATATATAGGCACTGGAGCTATAAAAAAATTATGAAGGTTAGAAAAAAGCATAATTTGCATTGCCCAATAACTTGTAAAAACAGCTGAATGCTCATTTTATGAATTCCCTTCTCAGGTTCCACCTCAATGATTTTCAGTCACTAAGTAGCATCACTGAGCCATGAAATATTCTCCCTAGGCACATAGAGCTCGCTAGACTTTTCCTTCACAAAATATTGATTTCATGATTAAACTTTCTAGCAGATGAGAACTCAAGGCCTGAGCTGTAGACTTTTTTATATTGTCTTGTATTTACAGTTTGAAAATGTCTGAAAATTGTCTATTTCCATTAATAAAACATAGAGCTAATGTTCTATCATGCAGGAGATTGGATTGACTCCCTAATTATGATACCTTACAAGGAGCAAGTATTTTGTAAAATTTGTGAATTATATTAAACACTAAAACTTCATAGCATGCCCATATACTATGATTTACACATTGAAAAGCTAAGCCTGAAAGCAATCAGGGGGGACGATTCGCATACAACACCTTAAGAAAATGCTAACTGCTGTTTTTCAGGCTATTTTGGTTGTCTGTTCTCCATACACGTACCAAGTATGCTGCCGAAACACTAAGTTTCTTATTTTATCCTACATTATCTAATGCAATTCTAGTGATGGGTGTTAAATAAAATCTGGGATGGGATCCATGTTGGTATCTTCACTAATTAGCATTCCAGAACATTTGAGAGCCCTTTCTTGATTTTGAAGTCTCAGATCCCTCTTCAAATCATACGTGACACATTTAGTTGATCACCAGACCCGAAGGTAACAGACATGTGTTGCTCTAAGTGACTGATGACAGAGCAGTTTGTTACAGTAGTAGGAAGTTTACAGGGAACTTTTTTTCCCTCTCCTGTCAACATTTGTCAAGATCTTGGATATGTGACACAGTGAGAGACGCTAGGAAAGAGTCACCCCTCCCCCACAACAACAACAAAAAATTTGTCATCCTTAAACCCACACTAGATTCTAAGATTTAATAAACTCTCCTCTATTGCTTTTACATCTTGAGCAACTGTAACAGAATTTAAATGCAAGTTACATTCTAATTATTTCCCTAAATGTGACAAAACTTCAACTTCTGCCAACAACTCGTTATATGAAAAAGAAACACAAGGGAAATAAATTTGCAATAGACATATATTGTATGTGTAGTCTGGTCAAAGATGAGACTATACACATGGAGCCTAACCCCTTGACAGCTACTAACATTCATATTACAAATATGCATATGTAATATGTATTTGAGATAATTGATTAAACAGTTTATTACCACTTTCATCATTATTATATCACAGCATTGCATCCGAACATCGACTGACCATACAATCTATCATCCAAAGTAATTAATTTTTGAGGGTAAAAGAGGGACAGATCTCGAAGTAAGATTTCAGGCCTGTCCTGAAAGAACCAGCACAGATCACTATGACAGCTAAGCTCACTTGAGATGAGTTGATATACTAGAGCCCTTCCAACTCACAAGACATTTTCAATAAAATGATTAATCTTTACTTATTTGGATGTTTTCTGTCAGGTAGTAATGCAAATATCACTATGACAGAGAAATATTTAAAATGAGGCGACTTCATCCTGCATTAGCCTCATGCATATTTATTTCCCCACAATTTGTATATTCTAGACACAAGCTATTTCCCCTCTGCCATGCCTTTTTTCTAAAGTTTTGCCACTCTTTGTTGTAGACCCTGTGAGGGTTGAGTTCTAACCCCCTGTGTTAGGTACCAATGTCTCGAATCACATCTGTGCACATGGGAAATAAGTATAGCAGTGAAGTCCTGCTTGTGCAAAAATACATTGAAATATATTTAATCCGAGCACTTGGGAAAGCAGAGAAAGATGGATTTCTGTGAATTCAAGGCTAGCCTCAGTCTATATAAAAAGTTCTAGAGCAGCCAGTCCTGCACAGTTAGATCCTGTGTCTCTGAAAAAAAAAGAAATAGAAAATTAAAAATGATATTAATAGTATAGTCTGGTCAAAGAAGAGACTATACACCTGGTCCTAACATTTTGATATTTACTACGATTATCTCCTGATCTAAGCATGTGCATACAGGGCCTATTTATTGAGGAATAAAAGAAACATATATCATTCATCAATGTAAAGGAAATATAGCTTGTACTTAAATATGTCAATTGATTATAGCCCCTTTTTTCAGGATGAAATATTGCATCTTCCTCAACTTTTTTTTTATGTTTTAAGGATTTATTTGTTTATTGTATGAGTGTTCTATCTGCACATACACCTATGCGGCAGAAGAGTACATCAGATCCTATTACAAGTGGTCATGAGCCACCATGTGGTTGCTGGGAATTGAACTCAGGACCTCTGGAAGAGCAGCTAGTGCTCTTAGCCTCTGAGCCATCTCTGCAGCTCTTTTCAACTCTTTCTCATTGTTCCCTTAAGTTATTCTATTAAATTAACTTTCAAATTTAAAGTGAACAAACATGCAGAAGTAATACTATAACTAAATGCTTCTCCCCCTTGGTCTATGAATCTACCCCAACCAAGTCATGCACTCTGCTCTTTTTACCCTGAGGTACACAGCCTTCTAGATGTTCTGTCTTGATATATGCTTCTATGAATCCACAAACAAGATGGGGCAAACGCTGGGCAATTCATCATTTCTTAAATTTTCTCTAAGGAGAGAGTAAATACCATGTATCCTTCACATTTTATTGTCCAGGAGAAGAAGTTTTATGTCCATGCCTAAGTTAAACAGGGACAGACTGGGTGTTTTTTCCACAGAGAAGGTCACCAAACAATACATTCAGTTGACTTTATCTGATTTCAGCAGCAATGAATCTTCTTGACCTTGCAATCAATAGTTCTTCCATCCTATGAGGTGAGGCTAATCAGAAATACGTGAACCTTCTTATTCTTACATTACTATTATTTCTTAGGGTAAATCAGTGGCCATTGAGCTGAACTAGACATTATCATTTTCCAAGAATAGAGTCAAAGGTGAGATTCTGATTCATGAAGACTGAATGCCCCCTGAGGAGTCTGTTTTCATTTGTCTGTTTGGCATGGCATCTTGACTCAGATTTGGATTCGTAGGAAGAGGTCTGCCAATGTCCCCTCTTAGCATCTCATTAAGTACACAGCTCAATCATTTCCATTAAGGGGCTGTCACACTTTGGATCATATTGTGGGACCATGAATCATCCCAAGGTCATGCATCAGACAAGTAGAGACAGACATATGTTTTAGGGTTTGGAAATTTTTCATATAAACTAATTTACAGGGATTTCAAGACAGCTAGCTAAGTCTGCCTACTTGTCATACATGAGGCTCCTCCTGTCTCTTGGTGGAGGATTCTGTGTAGCCCTATGTAGCATCCCCTCTTATTTGGACAAAGATAATCCTGTTTCATCTGTCCATTCTCAGTGTGTTGTGCACTTATGCAGTCTTGTGGGCAAGCTGTTGAAATGCTTGAAGTACAGTTCTGAGGACTGACGTTTGAATCCCTAGAAACCCACATAAATGTAGGTTTATGTGCACAACATCTTCACCTGCAATTCCAGCCTCTAAAGGTAAAGTCAGGGGATCCTCAGAGCAAGTTAATTAGCCAATTAGCCATTTTGGTGATTTCTAGGTGGGACTGAGAGAATCTGCCTTAATATAGTATCAGAATACTTAAACATGACTTCTAATATCAACCTGTCTTCCACATGGACAGGCAGAAGTGCCAAGCTAATACATGTATGCACACAGGCAAAACATGAATACATACACCACACATGCACTGTGCACGTATGCACACATAAACACACACACAATTGGGAAAATAGAGAAGTTTTAGATGCTATAGAATTTGTGCTGTCTGTAAATACTTTCATTTTCTCTCTTCAATTCTGTTTCTTTGGCATATTCATAATGAATGATGTTAATTTATTAAACTCCCCAGTTTGCAGGATGCAAGTGCAGGAGTCCCATACTAGGTTAATCAGACCAGCTACTTTACCTGCACATCTGGGTCAATAGTCACTTGTATGCTTCACAAACTATGTTTGCCGAAGGTCCATTTTAGTGCCCTATCACATCTGCAGCACTAATGTGTTTTAGTATTGATTAGAAGAATGCTATTTTGGTCCATGTATTTGTAGTGATTCCAGGAGGAATTTAGGATCTCCCACAAGAGAGAAATGGACCAAGTCTGATGTTGCTGGAGGAGCAGGTTACTGTCTTTGTTTGCTATTGTTTCTTTCTGCTGTTGTCAATGGTTACTTGCTGCAGATTCTCAGGAGTCCTTGATTTGCATTCTTGGAGAACATTATCCCAAATTTTAAACCAGAGGGTATCATGCACATTAACCTATAAGGTTACATTGTTGCTTAAACAACTATGTAATTTCTCTCCAGTTTTCTTGGACTCTGCAACAAGATTCTCTAGAAACTGTCTAAATTAAAAGCTGCATTTACTCTCAGAGTCCTTCACTGTAGAGACTTTATCTTTTTCTTCTTCTCTTCTTGGAGTTTCTATAACACTCATCTTGTCTATATGTATTCCATGGATTCTAAAACCAAGGATTGAAATAATAAGTGCCCAGAATGTTTCTTGCAACATGCTGGGCTTTCCAGGCACTAGCGACCCCCAAGAGCTCTAAATCTATTGCCTTGTACAGAGCTGCCCTTATGTAGCTTAGGAAAGTTGTATTGCACAAGCTTAATACAGTTATCTTGATGTCTTTAATACAGGATCTGGTACTTCGGGCATATTCCTCTTGTAAGAAACAGTGCCTCTCTATGTTCTTGGTTCTCATCAGATGTCATATGCTAGAGAAGCGGAGACCCCTTGACTATCTGGGAAGCCACTTGTGGTTAACTGAGAGCAGCAGCAATTACCTACAAGCCATACTAATGGCTTTGCCCCTGTTACCAGTAATGGAGGCTCATTAGAATGCTAATGCGCTCATCCCTCCACTAGGCAATCCCTGATATTCTAAGAACCCAAGAGTATCTCAATTCGCCAACACTAGTGCATTTTTCTAGGGATCAGGCTAAAGAATCTAACCTTTGTATCTCTAGACAATAAATCAGTGTCACATGCCTTCTTACATGGTCTGATCACAGACCATGCCTAGCAAGGGCAAGTCCACTTCCCATGTGGACTTTCAGAGTTCACTGACAATAACCACAGCTTACATTTTAATTTTCAAAGGACTTGAAGAAGACCCTTACTGGACTTTGGTCTTTTCAATATGTCTCAGGTAGGTAAGATAATTAGAACACTGAATAAGGGTTTGAAAGAACTCCTATTTAAATCAAACATGACAAGTCCCAAACTAGGCTTTTATCTCCTATTGTACGATTACTTCACTGATTCATTGTACACACTGCCCTTAGGGGAAAAAAATATGTTGTCCTTTTCTTTATTTGCAAAATATATCAAATTCTTTATCTTTATATACAAAGTCTTATTTTAAACCAATCTTCCTGCTAGAAATAACATCACCTCAGATAATGTGTCCTCTTTTACAGTGCCTAAGATCAAAATTTAGTTTTGTTCAGACATTCTGTACCATTGATTCAGCTATACCTACAACGACATTTCAAGTGATTTCAATAAAACATTCTTCCCATTCTTATCCCCTGTCATTTATCCTTTGCATTGCATACATGTTTTTCTATTAAGATGTAATTTACAAGCAATAAACTTCTCCTTTTCATAATGTGGGGTTTGATGGCTGTGACAAATGTATACCTTCATGAGTCTGTCATCAACAGCAAGATATAGGACTTGTTTTTATTCCAGCACAGAATTCCCTTATGCCCAATTGAAGTTAGTTGAGGCCCTGTAAATCCTGATGTCATTTGTATTTTGCCTGTATAATTTTATCTTTTTTAGACTGTCATTCACATCAAGTCCCACAATGGGATTTTCCCATATTAGAAAGTATTAAAATGTAAACAATGTTAATATTTATTGGTTTCTGTTGAAAGGTGTTGCTATCAATTTGTCTGAAGTCGAACATATTTTAATCAATACAACTAAGGGACATTATTTCATCAAAGTAAACTTTAGCAGGTTTTTTTTTTCATAGTTTAAATTAGTATGGAATACAACCATTGCAAGAGCAAATTCTACAAAATCAGTTTAACAAACTAGGTGTCTTTAAAATTTCTGGAGGATTTACAGTAATCTCAAAAGATAGGCTGGCACTTTGACTCAATTGTTTTTTCAGTCGCAAAACAATGACATTTTTACTTGTACTGAATTGTTGCCTTGAGAATTAGCATCCCATGGGAAGAAGATATCAACATCTATATATCCAATGAAGAAGTGCTTCTTCTCTCCCTAGCCCACCACCAGGAACTGAGCTTATCCAAAATCTGTAGCAAAAGCTGCATCTGATACCTACAGGTCATTATAGAATCTGTGTTGGGAACTGAGAGGAAATTCTAAACTTTAAATATACTCCTCATGGCATTGGTATGTATTAAATTAACAAGGTGGGGCTCTCAGTAGCATTCTATAAATATGAGGGGAAAAGAAGGTAACCAAAACAAAAGGACAAGCAAGCAATCGAGCAAGCAAACAAACAAACCAAAACAAAATTTGCTAATAATGGTGGTAAAGAAACATCATAAGAAACACTGGAGAACATGTTGATGTCTACTCTTAGATGAAAGAATCAGGGAACTACACTTCATAGTCTTAGAAAGTCCATTTTTATTTCAAGGACATGAGCAAAGATGTTCAGATGGTTTTACAGATATATCACATATGGTCTTGCATACCCATGTTGATTATACAGGTCACGAATAAGAAAAAAGGAAGGTTTAAATGAATCTCATAGTGTCAGATGGGAATCAGGTGTTTAATTATGAATTGGTGAACTATAGTAACATGATGACAGATATACACATAATCACATGCGTATATAGATATGCCTTGTGACAAACAGGTAATAAATAGACATGTAGAAAAGCAGGGTGTATGTGCATGCGATATGTACTTAACCCTCACAGTTTTAAAGTTTTAAAGTTCACAAAGAGGCACTGATTCCTGTACTAAAATTAGTGCATGTGTGTTTAGTTCACAGATCATACAGTAGATTTAATGTTCAAGTTTGGACCGTTTTGTTTGTTTGGTTTGGGTTTTTTCAGACAGGGTTTCTCTGTGTAGTACTTGTTGTCCTGGAACTCACTCTGTAGACCAGGCTGGCTTCGAACTCAAAAATCTGCCTGCTTCTGAATTCCAGGTGCTGGGATTAAAGGCATGTGCCACCACTGCCCAGAGGACCATTGTTTTTGATGTTGGAAAGTTAGGCAAAGGGAATGTGTGTCTCTGTTACAGGCACATACATCTATACACTTAAGTACACATACAATATGAGCAAAAATAATAAGGTCCTACAAATAATGCATCATAAAAGAAAATGAAACAATCACAAATTGTAAGGGTGCTTAGAATTTAGAATATTTGGTCACTGTAGCTTCTCTACATTACATCTTTGTAACCCTATGCTATTTGGGTTGTTTTACATACTGTTAGCTTAAAGTAGCATTTTTGTGCTCTTTGAAATAACGTCTTACTTCTTTCTTACTATTAAAAGTTATATAAAATATAAGGTATGAGTCAAATAACTAGAAAAGGTTTCTTGGGCAAAATGGCAATCAACAAACAACTGATTTCCTCCTATTCTGAAGGACCTCTAACTTTCAACTCATTGTGTTTGATTCTATGTGTTATCCACATATTTACAATAATATACCCTTTCTTACTTATAAATAATAATATATATTAATTTATATTGTATTATATAATTATAGAATAATAAAATAACATAGCATACAGTATATAGTGTATATTGTATAAGATATATATATGTGATATATATGATTATACAATATATGAAATATGATTTGTGATATGTGATATGTGACATGGTATGATACATGATATATGGCACATGATATATGATGATATATAATAATAAACATAATAATTATGTACTATTACATTAAATAATTAATATGTTATTTATAATCAAATATCATTTTACAATTATTTTAAGTATTAGATACTACAATTAACTAGTTTCTTACTAAGTAAAATGAAAATATAGCTCTCTGTAACCAGAATAAATCAGCAAACCAAAGGACTCATGTAGCCTTCTCTTCTCTTATAAACCAAATCTAGATGAATTGTACATTTAATTCCATTAATTTAATAATAGAAATCACTAGTTACTGTAACAGTTTGCACAAAGCTGAGCCATCCACTTTACTATTGTTGTTTTTAAAAGTTCTGATTTGGTTCTTTTCTCCTGTGTTAATCTTTGGCCTTTACTTGAGGAAGGTTTAGAATGTTTGTTTCTGTTTTTCACTTATTCATTGGTGACAGTTATCTTTCTCTAACCCTGACATATTAAAATTCCACAGTTATTCTATTAAACCAATTTCACTGAGGGTATCTCTCCTGGGACCTTCTTCTGTGTTCTATCCTTAATTTCTTTTCTATGCTGACATCACTTACATAACACTTTGACAATTGCTTTCTGTTCCCTGTTGCCTTCAGTCCCTATTTTATGGATTCTTTCTACCTTGTTCTTGACTTAAGCTCACTGGAAGCTTCATTTTTGTCCAATCTGGTATAGACTGTGTACATTTTCCGTATGAAAGGATGCTGGGGTTGAAAGGCATGAGGACCTTTCACACATCAGCTTCTGTTGCTGCATAACAGCTTGTCTTAGAGCTCCCATGAGAATATAGTGATCAGAATTTTGAAGTCAGAAGTCCTCATACCTTGTGTGGCTTTCATAATCAAGAGATCAAAAGGCCGGGATGAAGTTCTTGAGAAGACACCTACAAATGGGGAGGCACATTTTACTGTCCTCACCCACTGTTACATTTTTATTTCTTTCGTCTTTGTCAGCTTAAATTTGTAAGGGGGAAAGTGTAGTTTCTTCACTAGAATTGAGTTTGGGTTACAATAAATACAGGGAACTGTAGGGAAAGAACCTATGGAGGCTGAACATTTACTCTTATGAAAATTCAACAACCACAGTTTCAGGACAGCGTTGCCTGAATTATTCATATTCACCATCTCACGTTAGGCATGACTTGTATTATCATAAGGGAATTAAAACCCTGGGGCACAACAACTGTGTATCACAGAAGTTGAATTTTTAAAGCCACTTTTCTAGTTCACACACAACACACAAATACTCA
>NW_022196909.1:30276983-30287608 GCF_008632895.1 Mastomys coucha
TTCTGAACCTGTCAAAGAATCCAGCAAACTCCTGACCTCTTGGCTATTCATGACTTTCCAAGATTTTGCCCAATCATATTTCTGAATTATCAGGCTGCCCCTGCATCCTGCTTTCACCACTCACCCTCACTTTAAATCTGTTCTTATTCTTATTCTTCCTCCTTTTTATTACTTTGCATTTGTGGCTTGAAAACAATCTCTCTAACCTCTTGCATTAAAATGGTTTTTTGTGTGTGTGAGATAGATTTACTTCGTACATATAGTCAATCTTTATTTCAAACATCTCAATATATTTGAAAACATTATCTGCTATAAAATGGTGTATAGATGTAGTGCCCATAAAAATAGCAGATAAGGCCATGAAAATGTTGCCCTTATCCAACTCCCAGGCAGCAACTATCAGTGTTTTGTATCATTTGAATGTGTAGACTTTTGTCTAAGTCGACATCCCAGGATTTTGTCAAAATGAAATTAGCAGTAAACTTAAATAGACACTATCAGAAGATCAGAGCAATTTGAATATGTTTGCAGGGGGTAAATAACTTACGGATATCTCATGTGAAAATAGAAAACAAGAATTTAAAAATGGCATTGTGGCCTCAGTGTATGTGCCGGTTTGAATGAGAAATGTTCCTGATAGGCTCAGGTGTGTTGACTCATGCTCCCTGGTTTGTGGAGATTATAGGAATCCTGCAATCTGAGAGTTTCTGGAGAAAGCATATTACTTGTTAAGGGCTTTGAGTTTATAACCTTTCTTCTCTATGTTTCCTCCATATAGATGAAAATGTAACCAGCCAGCTTTGAGCTCCTGCACCTAAGCCACACTTCTGAGCTGTGAGGACCTTTTCCTTCTGGAAGCTTAAAGTACATAAACTCTCTTTTCTTAAGTTGCCTTTGCCATATTATTGCAACAACATGAATACGGCATAAAAATAACTTAAGTACATGTTGAGTAAGATCGAAATCAGATGCAGGATGATAGTTAGAAAATAACAAATTGAATGCTTTTTTTCTGTTGATAGATGGAATACATGTATGGAAAGTTTTTGATTCATACAATATGCATATGATATTAAGATATTCATCGGGGTTATGGCATGTAGGAGTAAAAAGGAAATGCATATGGATGTGTGGATATATAGTGGATATATATCCAGGCATATAAATATCTACACATCCATTCAAAAAACGTCATAAAGTCTATCTGTCTATCTATCTGTATGTCTATCTATCTATCTATCTATCTATCTATCTATCTATCTATCTATCTATCTATCTATTCACCCATCCACTCACCAATCTATCTGTGTGTGTGTGTGTGTGTGTGTGTGTGGTTTATGATTGTTTTATCCAAATAAACACAGGAATTACTTATGGGAGAAAGACTCACCTTGTCTAAAGATTTCAGTCCTTCATTTCAAGGACAGCAGACAGATCCACTCAGTGAACATGGTAAGAATATGTGGCTGAGGAAAGCCATTCATAGCAGACCAGGATGAGGAAGTGTAAGCTGTCATCTTCAAAGACCTGTCTCTAGGCCTAGCTATTCAGCAGTCTTTAAACACCCCATAATCTTCCATAATCTCCTGATGGGATGTAATGCTATTGCTCAGAACATGAAATGTTGAAGGGGTTTTAGACTTAAATGAAAACAATATTCCCATTGTGGGGCAAAATAAGAAATGATAAAACTATTTGATTTTTCTATTATGATTCAAACATTTGATAAACAACTTTAGCATAGTGACTGGACATAAAATCATAACTCAAACTCAAACAAATCAGTAGCATTCCTTCATACAAATGATAAACGATCTGAGAATGAAAAATAAAAGAATCTTAAAATGGTAAAAGAAAACATGTGATTAGTAGGAAATATTTGTGAATGTAGAGAATACTTGTGAATATAGAAACTGGATGGAGAAGAAATTTAAATGAAATCATAGGAAAAATACCGAATTTTTCTTTATTTGATTGCATGCAAATTGATACTGATGAGACCACCCCAAGAGATGTAGTTACTGGTAATAGCACAAAGAAAGCATATTTCAGAAGAAGTGTGAGAAGATTTAGATCATTAATATTTAGTTCCCTTTCCACTCTTCCAATCAAATAAATATTTGCTGTTTACTTTATAAAAATCAACTTAAGATAAGGTAGCAAGCAAAGAAGATTTAAAAAAAAATACCCTGGAAGAAAGATTCAAGCACAGTGTCATGAGATATTAAGCAATAGAATCCAAATTTATCGCATTAGCAAGAATAAGATAATTATAAATATTGAAATTCTTGCACATGGTTTATGGATTTAATCTGCTACAGCCTTTCCAAATGGAATATTCACTCTTTAGAGATGATGCCTAAAGAGGAAAGTGCTTTTAGAAGTTTCCCATAAGAAAATAATTGTGCGTATGCATTGTGGTGGTTTGAATATGCCTGGCCCAGGGAGTGACATTATTAGGAGGCGTGGCCTTGTTGGAGTGGGTGTGGCTTTGTTGGAGTAGTTTAGCCTTGATGGAGAAGGTAGGTCACTGTAGGTGTGAGCTTTAAGACCCTCATCCTAGCTGTCTAGAAGCCAGTCTTCTCCTAGAAGTCTTCAGATGAAAATGTAGAACTCTCAGCTTCTCTTGCACCATGCTTGCCTGGAAGCTGCCATGCTCCTATCTTGACAATAATGGACTGAACTTCTGAGCCTGTAAGCCAGCCACAATTAAATGTTGTTTTTATAAGACTTCGCTTGGTCATGGTGTCTGTTCACAGCACTCTAACTAAGACATGCACACACACACATTCACACACAAAACACACACACACACACACATGCACACATAAATTAGCTAGACCTCAACATTTTCATATATCAATTATTTAGCCATACATCTCATGTCACAATATATATTATATTAATATCAATTAAAATGAAGAAAGAGCAGTGACAGTGGTGCTGCACCTGCATTTGGGATTGGAGTATTATATTATTTTATATTATATTATATTATATTATATTATATTATATTATATTATATTATATTATATAGAATGTCCCTCATAGTTTCATGTGTTTTGACACTTGTTCGTCAGTAGGTGGTGCTGTTGGGGAGGTGGAGCCTCCCCAAGAAAGGATATCACCAGCTGTGGCTTGGAATGTTGTAGTCTATTTCTGCTTCCTATTTTCTCTCTGTTTCCTGTTTGAGGTAGACATGAGCTCTCATTTAAACACTCCCTCTCTAATCTGTCTTGGTGTTTATGTTTTATCACAACAGAAAGGTAAGTAATACATTCGAGAGAGGATATGGTCTTTGTAAACACTAAAGATTTATTTGCTTGAGAGACCTAACTAACCAATACCTCTTTGACATGTAGGCAAGTGAGAGTAGTTGCTCAGTAAGACTCAGAGTTGTACAGGTCTGTATTTCCCATTTGCTTTGGGGACCTGTCTTCCAGCTTCTTAGTTCTCCTGCTCTGAGACATTTCAGGATAAAGAGCTTTGCATAGTCATTTACTGTATTTCAATTGAATTCTGCAATTAAATCTTAGATACAAATCTCATTTGCAAGATCACAGATAGGTGGTGGTGTACAGCTCACACAGCAGCATCATAGGGAGACCAAGCAAGCCTATTTCATGAAATCTGAAGAAAGTAAAATTAAAGTAGCCCATTTGCTACATTTTTAAAATTAAAATTGTAGTAAATACTTCAAATGACCGTGAACATGGGCCATGTGGTCCTACCTATAGCGTCTGTACCTCCTTTGATGACAGCAGATTGCTATGTTTGTGTAAAGTGATATTTTAGCTCATCATAGAGCCCTGTTAACCACACAGCTTTGTTGCCGTAATGACTTGTGGGTTGGTTTAAAGTAGAGGTAAGGAGTTAACTCATAAGGTTAGTATGAGAGTTCAATGAAGAAAAGTGTATAAATATAACACCAGGCTTGACCTATGTATATTTAGTCAACCAGAGCTCATACCTGTTCCTTAGATTTCCAAAGCTGAGTTCTTTCATTATGTTGTAGGGCTCTGTGGGAAAGAACATTATTAACATATTGAAAGTATATGTGGATACTACTAGATTCTTAATTATTACCCATGAACAAATAGAATATGTGGATACTACTAGATTCTTAATTATTACCCATGAACAAATACATCGTCAGCAATATCAAGTGATTGCATATCAATGGTGATGATTACAGAAACAACCAACTTTAAAATCTTATCTGCTCAAGCTTCCTTTTAAATCACTCAAATATTTGTGAAGTATCAGATACCTAGAGAGTGACCTGTATGAGCTAGGAGAATAAATTAGGACTTGCACATGGTGCAGAGTGTTTTTTTCAGAGTTTATATCATTTTCCTTAATAAAAACAATTACATTCCAAATGTTATACTTCTAAGTGTAGTTCTTACGACTTATCAAAAAGCTTCTCCTTAGTACCTATGACACATTTAGTACCATCACACAACATCACACCAGGACACAATCCAGAGACCAACAGATCATGTGAATGTATCTACATAAAATTTCCTGCATCTCTGGATGAGGGATTCTGGAAGTATGCTGGGGTCTGCCACTGGAGAGCACTATGCACCTCTAGTGCAATCCCAGTGACCCCCTCTTCATTTTCTAGAGACACTGTTCTTTACCATGAGAAGACAATTCCACCCACTACTCCCTTCTTTCATGATACACTGCCTCATCATAGATCCAAAACAATAGGTCCAACAAACATACAAATTATTATCAGAAATAGTCATTTTCCTCTTTGTAACTTCATTATTTTAAGTACTTACTACAGTAATGGAAATCTGTCAAACAATCCATGAGATATCAGTGGTTATGAGAAACCACAGACTAAACTTCACATCCTCAAATTGGTCAGCATTTTATCCAGATTTCCATATGTAAAATTGGTTATAATACACAAAACATAGAACAACTTACTCTGTCAGACACATATCCACCTCTTATGCATTACATTTGCCCATCATATCCATAGAAGTATCAGGTTTTCATTTAAGCTTTGGAAACTAAATTTGACTACCATGTTTTCACCTCTGTCCTAGTGTTGTAAACCATGACTCATGAAATAGTTCATAATTCTTGAAATAAACTCTACTATGTTTCAGTATGTATAATACTTATAAATGAAAACTGTGTATTAAAAATACTACTGACAGTTATATACACAAGATTTCAAAGTGGAGACATTTTATTTGTTGGATTGTACCTACTCAAAACAACAATAAACATTTAATGAAAACTTGCTACTTTAATCAGAATAATGTGAAATTCTCATCAACTTAAGTTGGTTGTATAATACCTATCTTTAGTAGGGGGAGAAGCCTAGATACACAATGTATACCTTCAACAATAAAAAGTGTTGAAGTCATAGACACAATCAATAATTAATCAAATTTTGCACCAGTATTATTAAAGTAAGTAGTATACATTTTATTTGACAAATAACTTCCATTAAATATTTATTGATTAAGATCAGTTTCTAGTTGTTTAATTGTATAGAAATTAAATTGACTGTCTACCTATGTAGTAAATATATTAAGATTTGAAGGGCATCAAACAGATCATGTGAATATATCTACATCAAATTTGTAATCAAGAATGTCTCCTTAGTTTATATACCATGTTACTAGAAGTCAACATTAGTCCATTTGTGGAGAAAACCTTGAAGAGATACAAAAAATGAATTAAAGTAGAATATCATAATTAATCCATAATTAAAATATAATATAAAATTCTTATATATAATAATATATACATATAAAATATAATATAAAATTCTTTTTATTTTGATAGGAGAATAGATATAATAGCAAAATAATGATAATGTTATAAATACCAATTCTTTCTTTTCAGATCATAGTCCAAGCTAGTCAAACACAGCATTACAAGGAGGTAAACAAAAAAACAAACAAAAAACAAACAAACAAACAAAACACTTGCTAAGTAACACTCTCCAAATAATGATTTCCTTGAGAATTTAATCGTACATCTGTATGAAATGCTAGTATAGCCAGTAGGGAAATACACAGCATATCTTTTATTTATTTCTTTCCTTCTGCCCTTCCATTCCACCTTCTACCTCTTTTCCTCAAACTCAATAGCCTGCACCATCTCTAGAGAACAGAGATGATAGCCATCTCCAATGATATCCAGATTAATTTTTCTTTATATTATGATTTAAAAAAACACTGAAAACCTTTTCCCCTGTATGCAAGTTTACAAGTCCCAAGGATAAGACAGTGGGAAGATTCAAATTGGCTTGTTGCCTGAATGCATTCTCTCATAAATGGAAGCAAGAATTGAGATTCAGCCCAATGAATCTCAATTTAAGTTTAAGTCCCGTGTTTCAGATCAAGTGCTTCTAAAGTTTGAGCTTGCATTGAGTAGAGGAACAACTGTTCCTTGTTTTCCTGTGTAGTTTCAAGAAATGACATCAATATAGCCTATGTCACATTTGCCTGAAACATTAAAAGAGGAACAGCATGGGTTTCTCCCAGTGTTCAGAATGCCACAGTGTGGGATTTGGCACTGCGGGTTACTTTTGCACTCATGGTGCTAATGGATTAAGTAGTGATGTAGTTACTTCTCAGACAAGGACACTTCAAATGACAGTACTGAATTACTCATGTTGCTTGGTTCTATTAGTCAGCTACTGATAAAGGGAGATTTTAGAATGGTTTTTAGGTTTAAAACATTTTACTTAATATCTAAACACTTTCCTGACAAAATTATTTCAGTTATTAGCAAAAGGTATTCATATACGAAGACAGTGTCCAAATGATTTCATACCATTCCGTTGATTACTAATGGACTAAAATGGCAGTAGTCACATGTTGCATAACTATTAAAATATAAATCGCCATGCCTTTACATTTTCTTTTATATAAGTTATACATACTATACACAATATGTATGTATGCACATACTATGCAAGATTATATGTATATATTATATAACTATCAAAAAAATTCATAAAAGTATAAACAATTTAAAAATATAACAAAACATAAAATTTGAAATCATCACATTCAACTAAATACATATCCTGAATGACTATTTATTTCTGTAGCACCGTGGAATCAACATGGCATGTGCATGTATTCCGTGTGCAGCGCCCCCCACACTCTGTATTTGTGGTAGGGAAAAGAAAGATTTCTACGGATTGAAAGAATAGTCTTATAAATTAAGACACAACTAGCTCAGATAGCCAAAGAATTTAAGGTTCATCAACATCTCCATTCTAGACCCTTTCCAAGGCAAAAGCCTTGCCTGCTGCAACAATTAATAGTTTATTCCTTTCTTGTGAAGGTTGCATCATAAAACACTACTCTAGATGTCTATTTCAATAAGAGAGTAAAATAGTAGTACAATATCTTGGAGGTACTAGCAATATTCGTCCTAAAATCCCAGCCTTTATTAAATTGCCATGGTAGAAATAGAAATAGCAAGGAATTATAAAAGTTGGCTGTGAACATTTTTATTAGTCTTTTTGTGGCGTTCACTTTGACAGAAGAAGCCCCAGTTGGTACATCTATCAGCCCCACAGGAATGAAGTTATAATGTCTAATAGAAGTGAAAAGTGTGTCACTTTCCCCAGAAGTGGCAGAGAAAACTCTGATATGTCCTTGTTCAGAAAGGAGAAATAAATATTTGCTTCGGCTATGGCAACCTCTTTAGAGACGATAAATCCCGCAGCTATTTTATTGTGTGCTGCAACATAGGTTTTGTTCCATTTTTTCTTTGTAAAGAAAAAAAACCCTATCTTGCAGGCTGTCTTCTAAATGGATTTTCCAATTCATTTAAATAACACTCCCACATCTGTTATTCCAGCTCTATTTTGATGAGTTTTTGTAGTTTTACTTATTACATGGTATCATGTCTCTCTAAAAGTGAAATTATCAAAGGAAAAAGAGATAGGATTTGCTTCCTGTTAGATTCCTACTTCTATATACAGAGAGTAATCCTGCCAGGCTATAGTGTGGTATCATGTATAAATTATGTTTTTAGAAACAAAGTGTCTATTTCCACAGGACTCTGTTTTATGGAATAATCTATAATTGAACTTCAAAGACTAACTTCCCATCTAGCATGTAGCATATGACCCCAGGTAAATCATTTTCTGTCTCAAATTGCTGTTTAAGTTGCTTAAAAGTCATGATGTTTAGTCTTTCAACCATGCTCAAACTACCTAAGTGCTCTTATCAATATAGACTATAGCCCCTGGCAGTCAGATATGGATACAGTTTTATTTTTTACAAATCATGGTACATTTTTAGTAAGTTGAGTAGTCTCAACTAAATAGCTGTATTTACATTATTGGAAGAAAACCCATTTTCTCTCTTACTTCTGTATGACTTCCAAATTCAAAGCCACACAACATGCTTTGTCATAATTCAGAATAAGCAGCATATATAGCCTTTTAAAAACAATTTCGAGCAATCTGTTTGACCTGAGGTCATTATCAGTAACTTTAAAATTCTGCAGCAAAAACAACATTTTTTTTAATGGTCAATAAACCTATTGAGATAGCTCTTACAAGAAAACATATAAATGGCCAAGGGGTATAGAAGAAGATATTCAAGCTCACTTCTCATCAGGGAAACACACACTTACACTAGAAGCGTCATTGCCTCACCTCAGTAAGAATGGATACTGTCAGAAGAACTAAGCAAGGGCTAGTGAGGATGATGATAAATAAATCTTTGCACAATCTTTAGGGGAATTGCTAATCAGCACATCTGTTGTGGAACATAGTGTAAAGACTCTCTAAGGTTTAAAACGGAACTAAGTTATGGTAGACCAATCTTAGTTTTGAATGTATATCTAAAGGCCATGAAATTAAAGTGTTGAAGAGTTGGCCCCATGCCAAATGTTCACTGTGATCTACTTCACTGTAGTTAAGAAATGTTAAGAGTCTGAGGTGCCCCCTTCATTATCTGTGAGAATAAAACCCATCATTAGCCATGGCATCTGTTGAAAGACTTTTGACCCTACCAAATGTATGGACAAAAGAATAACGACACATATATACAGAGTAGAATACTATAAAACACAAAAAGAGCACAAAAAAAATCCTAGTGCTTATGACAGCATAGGTGGAACTGGAAATCATTGTGTTACAGGGGTGTACACTAGTCTCAAAGAATAGTACTACATGATTTTACTCATGTGGGATGTAAACTGGACATTGTGTAAGGATAGGCTACTAAGGAAAAATGGGAGTTACTAGAAAATAGAGCAGAGAAGAGAATGGGCAGTGTGAAAATCTGCAGTAAGTTGTAGAGCAGCATTAGCTCTGCAAGGCTAGGGCAGAGCAGAATGTCCCTAGAGAATAGACTGGAACTGTGTGATTCATGGAATGAATGGCTGGCATACTATATCAGTGAGAAATAGTGTCTCAGGGGATAGCTAAGTTTACCCCATTGGAGAATTATCATATATATATATGTGTGTATATATATACACATATATATGTATATGTATATACATGTATATACATACATATATATGCATATATACTATGCATATATGCATACATGTATATACATATATATACATATATATATGTATGTATGTATATGTGTGTGTGTGTGTGTGTGTAATCAAAGGTCAGATAATAAAATGCTTAAACTTTTTATATATTTTTGATATATTCAATAAAATTAAATCAGTCCCTCTTCCTTGCCTTTTCTGCCTCTGAATCCCAGCCAAATCAGACAACAGATAGAATCAACTAGTTATTTTAAAAGTAAACACCTAACTATTCTGTTTTTCCTTTAATATCTAGTAATGATACTGGAGTACTAGAGCCTTCAGCTTAGAATGAAGACAATACCAACAAAATAATACTATCTTTTCATCCAAGAAATATAATGTTAATTCCATTGAATACAGTAGAAATTCAGATATGACTGGCCATAGTTATGGTGGTATGGCCATAAATATACTGGAAGAATTCAGTACAGGTTATTTTATGTATTGGAAGGTCAACTGTGCTCCTCATTTTTAAAAGAAATCATGTTTAAAAGGGGAGGCTTCTACTTTCTTTCTTATCAGTGGTTACAACAAAGACAACAAAGTGTTAAGTCTGTATTGTGAATTTATTTATTCCATTCTCAATATATTTCATGTATGGATTGATAACTTCTTTCTTATCCCAGATTCCTCAAGTATATAATGGAACAATATTATATATTCTATAGGGTTTTTGACAGATAATTTCAATATGTATATCTTTCTGTATGTATATGTTCATACTGTACATGAACATATAGATAGATACATACATGAAATATTATATATATTTAATATACATTTATTGTTATGTATATTTTATCATATATTACACTAACCTAAATTGAATACAGTACCATTATTAGAACTTTTCTCAAATTATATATTCATCAAACATTTTCTCTACTAATATTTGGAGGAGTAATTGACTACATTTGATTTTTGAAATTCTGACTTCTAATTTTTAAATTTATATTACTCATTTTGTATGTGAGTTGAAAAATTGTCTTAAGGCTACCACTTTTTTTTTATTTTAGATATTTTCTTTATTTACATGTAAATTTCCCCTCCAAAAAACAAAGAAACAA
>NW_022196909.1:30296368-30306543 GCF_008632895.1 Mastomys coucha
CCTCCATGTGCAGTCCTTGGTTGGTGGTTGAGACCCTGGGAGCTCTGAGGGTACTACTTAGTTCATAGGCTACCACTTTTTAAACCTCTCTGTATGGTAAAGGATAACGAAAGATATAAGACACATCTGAAATAAAGAAATTATCAGTCTTTCAGAAAACCCTAAGAGACCTGCATTTATACATGCGAGACATCACGCAGCTGAGCATCTTAAAATTGCTATGATTCTTTTTTAAGAGCCAGAGTAAATGAGATCAGGAATCACTTTCTCAATATGTCAAAAGGCAGAAAGCAAAGAATACAATTGAAGTTTCTGAATTCAACCTCAAGAAGCTTTATCACTAAGCCAATACCAGGATTCCCAAGACTTCCTAATTACCAGGATGGAGGGAGAGTAAATTTTCCCATAGGAGTGCATCTGACCTGGTACACATTAGCCCTCTTTCCTTGGCCCCCTCACTATGTTCCTCACTGCCTTTCCACAGTCCTGGGTCTTCATTTAAAAGGTCCTTGTAAAGCTCAGTGATATAAATGACTTTTCCTAGTGTACAGTAGGATCATATAGACTTAGTCAGAATAGGAAATCTATCCCTACTGCCCAAGCATTTGAAATGCATGTGAATTTGAATGCATGTGACAGTGAATGAAGACGGGGGATAGTAAATGGTATTTGGCTCATTATTTTCTCATATTACAAGCAGTAGACTTGGCTATGTAAATGGGGAGGTAATAGTTCTATTGTCTGTATTAATAGCTGACTATTATTTACCATTTGTACCTACTTAAAAGGTGCTGAGTGAAATGTGGATTCTACTAATTTGTTCCAAAGTATAGAAATGTTCAACTGATGATAAACTCATAGCTCATTGTTCCCAATATTCTGTCTTGAACACAGGAATGCACAAACACTGTTCATTCTTTTTTTTGTGGACAAACACAGTTTATTCTACTTTTGTTGCACCTACAAGAAAGTCAGTTTATTGCTGTATTATTTACACTTTAGTTTTTCACAATATTATCTCTACTTCTATGAATGGATATTGTGAATCATCCCTTCCTTATCTTATAATACTTCAATCCCTGTACTTTCAAGCTGGCATAAGTTTTACTTTTTCCCTCCCACACCAGCTTCATAAGATCTAAGTGTTGATACAATATATAAATTCTTCTGTAGTATTTGATATAAAGGATAAGAAAGTGAAGTTTTCTTATACTAAAATCAGATAAACATCAGTTTGGAGTTTCTAGAGACAGACGTTTCATATCTATATTAAGGATGGTGTCATGGACATCTACAATAGTCAGAGATATTATTTTACAATGTGTGCTATGAACTTCTTAAAACCTCCTATGTATACTTGTATGTATATTAAGTAAATATGTGAGGAACACAGGGGCAGTTCCAAATTTTAAATTATCTTCTCACCAAGACTTGGGTTTCAAATGGAAGAAATTATATTTTATTACAGTGCAGAAGCATAATATTTATATAATAAAGCAGTCCAACAAATAGGAAAGCCTTTTAATATGCCAAACATACAATAACTTTATAGGAATTATCAGAGACATTCACTAGAGGCACAAGAAATAGTTAAGTTGTGTATATAATATTGAAAAGTGTTGCATGTTTGGAAAGAATAGTAAATATTCAGAAAGCTATGCCTGTTTTGTCATTAGCAAAGGAGAAAGAATTTAAAAGGTTCCATTTAGCAATGCTGTAACTTCTGTTTTAGCCTTGAATAAAAACAAATTGGTCCAGAAGAGGGTTTTGTGGTCATTGTTGTTTTGTTTTTTTCTTCTTTTTTAAAAAAAATCTATTACTTTAACTTCATTGCACAATTTCTAGAGTGCATTTAATTATCATGTTATAGGGAAGAAGGCAGATATCCAATAAGGAAAAGTAAATTCACAGGCACTAATCATATAGCCAATAAGTGGTTAAGGAAATATAAGATTTTCCTATTAAACACTGATGAACTTGTGTTTTTAGGGGCAGGTGATACATTAAGTGAGAAAAATGAGGAAGTAAAAAAATCTCATAAAAAAGAAATAAGCAGACGTATTGATTACGCTCTTCTCCTTGTGACAAATGGTTGACCACAAACAGTTTAAGGAAGAGTTAGTTTGTTCTCCCTCGTAGCTGCAGAAAATATCTCCACTTAGGATAAGAAAGACTTGAGAGCAGTGAGGGGGAGAATAGGAAGGTAGGAACTGACTGGAGGTCTGATGGTCACATTGCATCATTAGGCAGGCACTCATGGGAGAGCAGGAAGTGGAGCCAGGTCACAGGACTACTTCCTCTCCGAAGGAAGGCTTTGCCACTTAAAGGTCCCACAGTCTTCCTAAGCGGTGAGTGGCTCCACTAGGCAGCCTTATGGGAGATAACTCTCCTTTAAGCCAGAGTTAAGAGACCCAGAACTAAAACTCTTCATTTCTCATTCAAATGTAAGTGGTTCCCTAATTAGAGCATGTCTTCAAATGACTTCTTGCTCCACTGTGTCTACGAAAAGATAATTTACAACCAACTTTAAAAATGTAAAATTTTCACCAAGGAACCTATTTTCAGGCCCTTCCTCCCCCTTTTCTCAAGACTTCAAGGGCCCGTTCACAATGGGCCTTCCTGCTGGCCATTGTCTTCTTTATCATGCAAGGGTTTTGTAATCTACTCTCATTAAAATGCCAATTAAAATTCTGACAAAAGACGAAATGAAGAAACAGTGTAAGTAATGTTAAGTAATAATAGATATTAACACCTTTCGCTTGTGATTATGAGCCTTGTCCTTACTAAGTAATAGAAATCCATGTTTTCTTTTGTAGCAAATGATATAACTGGGAGACAAGTTGCCGACCTTGCTATCAGAACACTGAGTCAGAAAGCAAGTTGAATAAGTGAGCAATGATTATGGATTATTCTTGGCTTTCGGCTTTAATCAGTGAGAATGAAATGTGCAGTTGCCATAGATATGGTTAGGGTGGAATGGAAGTATGTGCATTGTTAGTGACTGTATAAAGCATGTATGCGTAAAAATGTTAGAAGGCATTTTGTCAGCCCTGTCTACAACTGTTTAAGGAACAGATCAATCAATGAATGCCTAATACCAATACTTTTAAATTAATCTGATGGGTATTGCATTCATATTTTAAAGGATTCAAAATTGTATTAAGACTTATTTTAAATTTCTTCATTTCCCTTAAAAAGAGGATATCAGAAGTTTTGCAGTCATAGACAGTTTCAAGTTTTCACTTTTGTTAGATTGGTTGTAGGCTTTTATAGTATGTAATAATAAGAAAATACTTTGGCTCTGTTACAGTCAGCAAAGGCTCTGTGGGCTAGAATTATTAAGTTCCTTCCAGCTTTTGTTATACTAAATGAACATATGAGGTAAACATAATGTGAAAGAATTAATAACGTTTATAGGCTAAAAGATCTTTCAGATATAGAACATTAATATTGCCTCTTGATTGAGTAAATACCTGCTTCTATATGTATATATAGGCAGTTAATTTTCATTAGGAAAATTAACATAATGAAGGATGATGATCTCGCCAATAGCAAACCTATGAATTGTTTATGATAGATATTTGTTTAAATTGTGAACTTTATATGCATCATGCATCTTTTAATTAGATACTAGCAGCTCGGAATGCATATTTTTACATTGCTCTTTATGTACATATGTATTGATTGTGCCATATATTTATTTGCCTCATGGATTCTCATTTATGTCCCATATACAAGTGAGTCAATGCATATATCTTAGAAACTTGAATTCTGATCAGCATCCCTATACTTCAAGTATATATATATATATATATATATATATATATATATATATATATATATAAATGAAATGATAATACTGACATTCTATGCATTTCCCCAGAAAAAAAATATTTAGAAAAATTATACATATATAGTAACTTGCATGTCCTTTTCAGTATTAATGAATGACTGTGCTATTTTTTCTTCTGGTATTCATTTTCACAAGATTTTGAGCATATGACAATACATATGGCATGATATATTGTTCAATTACTTATAAATAATCATTTTATTTACTTATAAAGAACTTAAATCACAAAATGTACTATCCAAATTTACTACTGATATTAAATCATGAGTTCTCCAAATTTCTGTACTGAAGTTGATATTCAAGAAATCATTACATATTTAAGAACATTTAACACCAGGATTTTAAAAAAATCTATATAATTGCCAATCAAAAGCTATGAATTGACATCTTTTTAATTTTTTAGCAATTCATACATGAGCATTGTATTTACACCATTTTTATCTCTCGCCTACTCCAAGTCTTTCCATGTCCACCATTCCCTTTCAAATTCATGACCCCTTATTCTTTAATTATTCGTCTTACATGTATACATACTCTGTGTGTGTGTGTGTGTGATTCCATTCATTGCATCTAGGGCTGGGGCTTTGTAATATTTCGCTCATTCATGTTAGCTTGTCAATGTGTTAGTGTTGTCTTTATGCTAGTCTTGGTTAGGCTATCAAACTGTTCATGTTTCATAGATACATCTTCCCTGCCATATATAGAAGATGCTATCTTGTAACAGACATTCTAGTCCTCTGATTTTTACAGTCTTTCTACCCCATATTTTATGAGTTCCCTGAGCATTAGTTATAGGAATTGCACTGTGTATCTTGTACACTCCATGGTATGTTATTCTCTGCATTTTAACCCATTGTAGATTTCAATGATAAATTACATCTCCTACTAGAAGAAACTTATTTCATAAGGGCTAATCAGTATAGTCATATGGGATACAGGATAAATGTTTACTGTGTAGTCAGAAATTATACGAGCTGTATAATTTTTAAAAAAATATTTTCATTATAAATTTCTTATCAAAATATTTCTTTACAAAAATCTGTTTATTTTAAAAGCAATGGTGATCTGCAGGACCTTGAGTCACATGATTGCCATATGCACAGTCCATACATCATTTTGAGGGAGTTGTTAATTTTCCTTTTCATCCCTCCCCCTCTTCTCCCTCCTCCCCTTCTTCCTCCTCTCCCTCCTCCTCCTCCTCCTCTGTAATTTGGTTCATCTTCTTGGAGCTTTTTGGGTATTCTTTCCATTTTTACATCATTCTCAGTATGCAATGTCCTTTTCATATCTCACCTTTTCCTTAGATTGCTAATTGTACTTATTATTTGCTTAGATGATGGTTTATCTGGTGGAAAGTTCAGACATAATCATCTCAACTTTTAATATCCTGTATAGAAAGAATTATGCCTTCCTTTCTGGGCTTTCTGCCTTATATAGAGCAAAACTACAGGATAGATAGTAATCTATTTGGAGCAATAAGATTTTTCCTAACTTGCCCCTCTCCTTTGGAAAAGAGGTAATTTTTCATCTCCTTTTTCTTTTCTCTCTTTGTCCCTTTTTGCCATGTAAAGGTAAAAAAGAAGCTTTATCTTCTCTTTTTCTCTCTTTAAATATTCTTCAGAAATTTGTCAAAATTGTTGAAAGGTTCTTGGTGTTTATCTTTGAAGGTCTGTATAAACAAAGCATATGAAGACATTTTTCATTCGACTTTTTTTGGGGAAACTCATTTACTCATGGTAACAGAGGTGTTTAAGAGTTGTGAGTTTTTCCTTGGGGGCCCTAAGAGACAGTTTCTTCATAGTGTCCCAAGAAGTGTTTTGCCACATCCTATCATGTTTCATGAAAAGTTCAGATTTTTCTTGTAACAATACTCAGTCCATTTTCTGCCATGCTTAGAGGATTCTAAAATACCATCTTGAAGAAATTAGTAGATTGCCGAGGGAAGACACCTGGATTCAACTGTGATTGTGGTTTTTTATTTTATTTTTAATCTCAGAAAGAATAGATAAAACACAATCCCTCTCTTCTAGTAACTTAATAGAATAAGTAAGCTTTAAACCATAAAATGGTTTAAGGTATTTAATGCTATTCCTATTACACAATACTTAACTATTAAGTAATGTGATGCTTTTGCTTTGGTCTTTTAATTGTGATATATTTTGAGAAAATACTTTTCTTAGATACTCCATATGTTTGTAAGTGACAGTGGAAATTAAACTTCATTAACTTCATACTGCAAAGAAACTACTCGCCCAATTTCAAAGTTACATGACCTTTGGCTGTCTATTTTAATCCTACAAAGTAACTTAAAAGTAAACTATAATTACATTTTCAAAATACATTCTGATAATAGCGTGTTCTTTAGAAAATTATTTGATCCATACCTCCTGTAAAATTTAAATATATATATATATTTATATTATATTAAATGACTGTGCTTTAAAAGCTCTATCTGTAAAGGAGAAAGCTATATGAGCATGTAGCTTTTAGAATATTTTGCAGGTAATAAAATGCTACATAGTCAGAATCTGAAATATAATTTCATGGAAGTCTGATGAAACATGAATTTGCTCTCAAGTTCCCTTTCATCAACTTTAGTAAATAGCTCTATAAGAACTTTCAAGATGCTAACTAGCTACTTTGAAACATCAACACTTATATTAAAAATCTCTACAGTATTATATTTTCATCTTGGGATTGATATACTTTTTTAAGTTTAGCACAATAAGAAAAAAAATAAAAAAGACTTAAGGGATTTTAGGTCAAACTTAAATGTCACCATATCTCCTATTTGTCAGGAACATAAAAGATGGAAATGTTGAGATTGTGTTTAGCTTTAAAATGAAAGTAATAATAGTTTCCACTTCCCTTTTTCACTAGTCTTCCTCTGTTATGTTAGGGGTAATGGGATATCAGACTAGAGCAGGGCCATGGGTCACCTATTCCAGTCTGCCTCTAATAGCTTAAACCTTTTTAGTGTATTCCATTCAAATACTGGCTTTTTCCTGTCTACCTCTTCATATGAGTCACTTCATCTTTTAAAAATTCTGTCTATTGGTTAGCTATTTTTATATACTTCCCAATTTATTTTCTAAAAGTTTCTTATTTCAAAGAAGGAGGAGGACAAGGAGATGAAGAGGAGGAGGAGGAGAAGAGGAGGGAGAAAAGAAGTGATTATTTTCTACTAGACAGCATAATGCCATATGGTAGATCTGCATTTAGGATTTAAGGGAAACTTGCACAAACATAAACTGTGGTTTACTGCTGTATCTACAAGCATTTCTATATTATAGACACAGAGATCTCCTAAGACAACATACTGACATTTGAAATGCTGGAAAAATATATTCTCCAAAATTAACTCTCTCTTATTCCATTTTGCAGTCTTCCAAATGCACAATGCACAGAAAATGTCAGTTAAAACTCTTTATATTAGGAAGCAAAGGCACTCAGATCATCTGGGAAAGCATGGGTGAGGGAGCAGAATACGAACCTAAGGTTTAAAAGGAAAAAATAATGAAATGAGAGCGAAGGCAGTAAGCAACAGAGATGCCGCCATTTCTTGGAGTCACAGGGCACCTCTTACAACGCTGGCAAAGAGCTGGAAACAAAGATTATGTATGATGTATTGAGTGATAGCTCTCTGGAGACGTAGAGATGAGGTAACAGAACTCAGTTTAGATCACCATGGAAACACACTTCTGGGGGTGTTTTCAGAAATGTTTAAATGAAGAGCAATGACTCAGCATGGATGTGGGTAGCACTGACCCTCAGATTTTAGTCTTGAATGGAAAAAAAGGAAGAAGTTGGTAGAACACTAGAATTTCCATCCTGTCCATGGTCAGAATGTAACTAAGGGCTTCAAAGTGCTCCACTTCTATAGCTTCCCTACCAAGAAAAGTTGTATGATCTCAAATGAACCAACCCCTTTCTTAATCTTCATACGTTAGCCTTCAGGAATGGTCAGGGATCAGCTGTGGACACTATCTATATATGCTTTACAAATATGCTATGTAGATACCTAAATACCATGTGAAGACAAGTAACTCTTGTATCCTGAAAATCTGAACATACCGTATGTATTAGAAACAGACCTGTTAGGGACTCGGGTCAGATCCGCCATTTTCTCTCCTGTGACTTTCTAAGGTGGGACCAGCTGGGAGGCACAGGCCTTACAAGTGGCAGGGCAGCTGGGTCAGGATCCTTTCTCCCTCAGACCACACCTAGAAGGGACAACAGATCCACAGCCCTCTCTGCACCTTTCCCGCAAGTGGAGATCCTGTCTCAAGGGTGTGCTCTAACCCCAGGACTCAGTAGGGATTACTGATCCACAGCCATCTGAGCTCAGGTTTTACCACAGAAGAGCTGATCTCCCAGAACTGCTGACACTGGCTTACAGAACCACAGGAGGAACAAGCTTCATCCAGTGACAGCAAGAACATCTAACACCAGAGATCAACATATATTGAAAGGCAAATACCAGAATCTTACTAACTGAAACCAAGACTACTTGGCTTTAACAGAACCTACTACGCCCACCACAGCAAGTCCTGGATATCCCAAAATACCAGAAAAGCAAGATTTGGATCTAAAATCATATCTCACAATGGTGCTAGAGGAATTTAAGAAGGACATGAATAACTTCCTTAAAGAAATACAGGAGAACACACGTAAAGAGGTACAAGCCCTTGAAGAGGAAACAAACAAACAAACAAAATCCCTTAAAGAATTACAAGAGATCACAAGGAAACAAGAAGAAGCCCTTAAAGAGGAAACACAAAAAACCCTTAAGGAATTACAGGAAAGCACAATCAAACATGTGAAAGTATTGAACAAAACCATCTAGGACCTAAAAAAGGAAGTAGAAACAGTTAAGAAATCATAAAGACAACTCTGGAGATAGAAATCTTAGGAAAGAAGTCAGGAAACATAGATGCAAATATCACCAACAGAATACAAGAGATAGAAGAGAGAATCTCAGGTGCAGAAGATACCATAGAAAACATTGACACAACAGTCAAAGAAAACACAAAATGCAAAAAGTTCCTAACCCAAAACATCCAGGAAATCCAGGACACAATGAGAAGACCAAACCTAAGGATAATAGCTAGAGAAGAGAGTGAAGACCTCCAACTTAAAGGGCCAGTAAATACCTTTAACAAAATTAGAAGAAAACTTACCTAACCTAAAGAAAGAGATATCCAGGCAGTGGTGGCGCATGCCTTTAATCCCAGCACTCGGGAGGCAGAGGCAGGTGGATTTCTGAGTTCGAGGCCAGCCTGGTCTACACAATGAGTTCCAGACAGCCAGGGCTACACGGAGGTGAAACCCTGTCTTGAAAAACCAAAAAAGAAAAAAGAAAGTGAAAAAAAGACAGCATTTTTCAACAAATGGTGCTGGCTGAACTGGAGGTTAGCATGTAGAAGAATGCAAATCGATCCTTTCCTTTCTCCTTGTACAAAGCTCAAGTCCAAGTGGATCAAGGACCTCCACATCAAACCAAATACACTGAAACTAATAGAAAAGAAAGTGGGGAAGAGCCTCGAGCACATAGGCACAAGGGAAAATTTCCTGAACAGAACACCAATAGCTTATGCTCTAAGATCAAGAATTGACAAACGGGACCTCATAAAGTTGCCAAGCTTCTGTAAGGCAAAAGACACTGTCAATAGGACAAAACAGCAACCAACAAATTGGGAAAAGCTCTTTACTAATCCTATATCTGATAGAGGTCTAATATCCAATATATACAAAGAACTCAAGAAGTTAGACTCCAGAGAACCAAATAACCCTATTAAAAAATGGGGTACAGAGCTAAACAAAGAATTCTCAACTGAGGAATACCAAATGGCTAAGAATCACCTAAAGAAATGTTCAACATCCTTAGTCATCAGAGAAATGCAAATGAAAACAAGCCTGAGATTCCACCTCACACCAGTCAGAATGGCTAAGTTCAAAAACTCAGGTGACAGCTGACGCTGGCGAGGTTGTGGAGAAAGAGGAACACTCCTTCATGGCTGGTGGGATTGCAAGCTGGTACAACCACTCTGGAAGTCAGTTTTGCGGTTCCTCTGGAAATTGGACATAGTACTACCAGAGGACCCAGCTATACCACTCCTGGTAATGCACAGAAGATGCTCCAACATGTAATAAGGACACATACTCCACCATGTTCATAGCAGCCTTATTTATAATAGCCAGAAACTGGAAACAACCCAAATGTCTCTCAACAGAGAAGTGGATACAGAAAATGAGGTACATCTACACAATGGAGTACTACTCAGCTATTAAAAACAATGAAATTATGAAATTCTTAGGGAAA
>NW_022196909.1:30306621-30308280 GCF_008632895.1 Mastomys coucha
ATCCTGAGTGAGGTAACCCAATCACAAAATAACATACATGGTATGCACTCTCTGATAAGTGGATATTAGCCCAGAAGATTGGAATACAAGAAATACAATCCACAAACCACAAGAAACTCAAGAAGAAAGAAGACCAAACTGTGGACACTTCATTCCTTCTAAAAAGGGGGACCAAAATACCCATGGAAGGAGTTGCAGAGACTAAATATAGAGCAGAGACTAAGGGAAGGACAATCCAGCCTGATATAGCTGACTCCTAAGAGGCTTTGACAGTACACAACTAATACAGAAGTAGAGCCTCACAGCCATCTATTGAACTGAGTACAGGGTCCCCAAATGAAGGACCTAGAGAAAGGACCCAAGGAGCTGAAGGGTTTGCAGCCCCTTAGGACAAACAACAATATGAACTAACTAGTACCCTCAGAGCTCCCAGGGACCAAAACACCAACCAAAAAGTACACGTGGTGGAACTAATGGCTCCAGCAGCATATGTATAGTAGAGGATGGCCAAGTCAGTCATCAATGGGAGGAGAGGCCCTTGGCCCTGTGAAGGTTCTTTGCCCCAGTGTAGGGGAATGCCAGGGCCAGTAATCAGGAGAGGGTGGGGTGGCGAACAGGAGGAGGAGGGAGGGTACAGAGGTTTGTTCTTATTGTTTTTTTGTTTTTTTGTTTTTTGGGTTTTTTTTGGAGGGGAAACTAAGAAAGGAGATATTGTACGACATGTAAATAAAGAAAATATCTAAAAAAAGAGAAAGAAATAGACCCTTTATATCATTGAACTGTCAAATCATATTTTTGTTGCCTTTTGATTGTTTGTTTGTTTGTTGAGTCAAGGTCTCATGTACCTCCTCACTGTGTGAGGAGGCCAGGATTGAGATCATGTACCTACTACATAGAGGGATATTAATATAGCAAAATGGCTACTCTAATCACATCCAAAGACCTTCTTGGTCAGTGTAATCTGGCTGGGACCTGGGACGCAGACAAATACTTCCTGCATGCCTCTTGTTGTGCCAGGAACCCCAAAAGACCAACAAGAAGCCAATTCTGATGTAATCACATTAGGGTCTCATTATTACAAATTCGAGTATGGGCTTACTCACCGTTGACCCACAGGACAGTTTGGAGAAGAAGACCCAAACTCTCATTGAGACAAGGTTTTATAGGAAATGGGAGCAAGTGAAGGGGGTGTCCATTCTGGTAAGCATCTAATTGAATGACTATTGTAAGCTGACAAGTAGGTGCTCTGAAGCAAGACCCTGTATAATAACAAATGATCTGAAAGCACATCATAAACAATCAGACTAATATTTGATTAACTGTTGCTAGGAAGTAGCTAGGGACTAACTCTGGGGTATGGGCCAAGGAAAAGCCATGGGGTCCTTTGTGGTACTTTGGTGTAGTTTGGGTCCAGCTATGAGTTAAATTCTTTGGCTTTTTTTCTTCTAAGATGAAGGCTGGTTCCAAGATGGAGTAGGTTTGGCCTCTAATCTCAAACAGTAATGTCTAATTGAGGGGCAGACAAAGTGACAAATCAGAAAGATTTGGCAGAATGAGTCCGAGATAGGACATGCCCAACTCTCATGAGAGCATACAGGAAAAAGAAACTATTTAAGAGCATGGCATGGACAGAGAGAGAGAGGAGAGAGAGAGAGAGAG
>NW_022196909.1:30308446-30309632 GCF_008632895.1 Mastomys coucha
GGAGGGAGGGAGGGAGGGAGGGATGGAGAGAGAAAGTTTAGTAAGTTCAGAGTTGAGTTAGTTAGAAGTCAGAAGTCAGTGCAGTGAATGCAGTGTGGTGGGAATGAGTTTATTACTGAGCTCATTACAGTTCAGTGCAGGTCAGCAGAGGCAGTTGAAGCCAGAAAATAAAAAGGAGGCAAAATGGAGTTTGAGCCAGAACAGCTGAGTTGAACCAGTCAATGAGAGTTCATAAAGAGCTAGCAAGATTGAACTTATATAACAAAGAGTTTGAATACCTTCTAGGCCTAGGTTAGCAGCTGGAAGCTGGGAGCTAGAACCTTCCAAGTCCAGGCCTGCAGAAGACTAGATTGTAGGGAGGCTAGAAGCTTCTAGATCTAGGCCTCGGGTTAATTAGATAGAAATCCTCTGGGCTCAGCCCAAGCCATCTATTTTTAAAGTTTAAGTACAGCTCTCATCTGAACATTTCATCTGAGGAAATAAAAGTGATATTTACATTTACATTGTCACCACTCTCTCCTAAATCCTGGGACTTGGGGTCTATATTCACACAGTTGATTCATGTCACTTATTTCTTAATAGATCTGATACACCTTCAGATTAATTTGGACTAGTAATGAGATATTATGGTACAAATCTATACAAACTATCAAAGTTTCTTTGGATTCTCCATTATCACTATCAATTATGTGTTCATATACTGATCATACAAAATTATTGTGATAAATTTGAAACTAGAAAAGCAATTAAATTTATATACTCTTTCATAGTTCATGTATCCTTTTGATTGCTCTCTGTCCCTACTAATCACTTAATACTACACTTTCTTGTGTTCTTTATAAAAATTATACTGCTGTTACACTTACAGCTGTTTACATGTAGACACATGTACCATATAGGTTTGGATTCACACACAAGGGAGAATATCCAGGTTGTTAATTTGGTTCACCTGGTTTAATATTTTATCTTCTAATTCCAACCACATTTTTTTCAAATTTCATGACTTTATTTATTTACAGTTGAAAAATATTCCATTTTGTATATAATACATATATATGTAAATTTTAAGTAACATAAAATAAAAAAAGATATTAAGACTAGAGACAGGAAACAGGATTTCTCCATCAGCATTGATTTTCGTTGTCATAATTGTGCTTGACAGGAAATGAATTCCTGCTAAAAAAAA
>NW_022196909.1:30309642-30332386 GCF_008632895.1 Mastomys coucha
AAAAAAAAAAAAAAAAAAAAACAAACAATGTGAACGTTAGCTAGGTACAAGTCTGGGAAAACAGTGCTTGTGTAGTAGAGAACGATCAAGAAGAGTTCTAGGCTGCTGTATAGTGAATTGAAAGCCAGTCTAAACTACAGGACACACAACATTAAAAAAAAAAAAAAAACCACCAACATAATACCAAGTTTAGTAAGAATTCTTTAGAGTGTGTTTCTGAAATTATTTGATTCTGGCCTTTTCTGTTAGAGTACATTGACTCTGAGCAGTGGAAGTGCCTGGAGAATCTCTAGGGCACATGCATATGAATTATTTTACCCATCAAAGAGAACATAATAGGGGCATGAGACATAGCTCAGCGGTTAAGAACACTGAATGCTCTTCCAGAGGTCCTGAATTCAATTCCCAGCAACCACATGGTGTCTCACAACCATCTGTAATGTTATCAGATGCCCTTTTCTAGTGTGTCTGAAGATAGTGACAAGGTACTCATATACA
Organism: Mastomys coucha; assembly: GCF_008632895.1. Lineage (NCBI taxonomy): Eukaryota > Metazoa > Chordata > Mammalia > Rodentia > Muridae > Mastomys > Mastomys coucha. The sequence continues at coordinate 30,310,141 of NW_022196909.1, forward strand.
TATAATAAATAAGTAAATCTTTAAAAGAAGAGAGAGAGGTCTTCTTCTAAAATTTCCAGCAAAAATCTAGATCTTAGTTCTGATTTTTCTGATGTGCTCTATTCACTGCTGTGGCCTGAGACAGATGTGATGTACTGGTTAACTTTGTGAGTATAACATGTTTTCCCTTTTAACTATCATGAAGCTGTTTATTCCAGGATAGTATGAGTCACTGAAGAGATTTATACAAAGGGGAGGAATGGAGAATGGAAAGTATGGAAGGACTCACACAAAAATGGCCTATGGTTCTGTAATGCTCTCAATGTATTAGGTGGAAATGGAGTCAGAGTTGACTCCCACCCTTAGCATCCTCTTACTCTTAGCCCTATGGTTTCCTTTGCCATCTCTCTGAACAATTATTTCTTCTAGATATTTCTTTTAAAAAGATCACTGGTCGTTGAACTAGAGTCACAAACGTTTAGGAGAGAATGTTTTCTTCTCTAGCTTTTATGGCACATTTTCAAAATCATAATCACAACAGAATATCATCCTCTCTGGTGTTTTACAAAGACTCTAGATAATTCAGGACTCTGCCACAGAATTCAGGAGATTATGGATATATGCTGACATTGGTACATGCAATCCATGCATGGTTGAAGGGTCATATGTAAGAAGCGGTAATTTATTTGAGCATTGTCAAAGCCAGAGAGCAGCCTCATAAGAACATTAGTGGGTTGTCTGTTAAATATTAGGCCAGTTCCCTTGAAGCACCGCATTTTCAAGTTTGATCCATCTCACAGACAAGTCCAGTGAACAGCTATCTTTGTCCTTCTACCAGTGATGCCAGTTCTGTTACAGCTTAACAGAAGGCATTCTTGGCCAACACTCATCTATAAAATCTCACTCATCAGGATCAAGCTTAAAGAAAACTCATTTATTTTTAACCATTTCTCTTACATGGGATGTCAAGAAGTTATTTGCAAGATTATAGATTTGAAAAGGAAGAATAGCATTGTGGTAATTTCTATCTTTTATCACATTGAGGATTGTGTAGCTAGAAATACTAAAAAAAAAAAAAAGAAAAACCACCTCTGTTCTATAATGTGTGATTAAGTTTGGTAAACAAAATTGGATTCTAAAATAAAATAAAGAATACTCATGGAGTGGGATATAAGCTTGTGATAAACCTATTATTTTATTTTATTTAATTAACTAATTTAATTACCATTTATTGCTTTTTGCTTTTAATGATATAAACTTTGAAATGATTCTAAAGAACACAAATAGCTTTGCTGATGTAAATAAAGGTTAAGAAAATGAGTACAGTTGGCTTGGAGAGATACTTTAGTGGTTAAGAGTACTGGTTACTCTTCTAGAGGGCTTGTATTTGGTTCCCTGCATCTGCATAGTGGCTCACAACCAACTGTGACACCAATTGTAGGAGGTGTGGTGCCTCCTCTGATCCCTGAACACTGTGTGCACATGGTACACAGACGTACAGATTCAAGTATACATGTACAGGCAAAATACAATGCATTTAAACAACAATGAAGAAAGATGTACTGAAGATAGATGGAGGATTAGTGCTCAGGAGTAGTTACTTTTTTGTTTTAACTTTTTTTCATTTTTTATTGGTTACTTTATTTACTTACATTTCAAATGATATCCCCCTTCCCATTTTCCCCTCCACAACCCCTCTGTCCGCTCTTCCCTCCCCCTGCCTCTATGAGGGTGTTTCCCACCTTCCCCCCTACTCCTGCCTCAGTGGCCTAGCATTTCCCTATCCTGCCTCCACAGGGCCAAGAAGCTCCTCTCCTAGTGACGCCAGATAAGGCCATCCTCTACTACACATCCAGCTGGAGACATGGGTACCCCCTGTGTACTCTTTGGTTGGGAGTTTTAGGAGATTTTGTTGGTTGATATTGTTGTTCTTCCTATGAGGTTGTAAACTCCTTCAGTTCCTACAGTCCTTGCCCTAACTTCCCCATCGGGGTTTCCCATGCTCAGTCCAATGTTTGGCTGTGCAGATCCGAATCTGTATTTGTCCAGCTCTGACAGAGTTTCTCAGAGGAACAGCAATATTGGGCTCCTGCCAGGAAGCACTTCTTGGCATCAGCAAAAGTTTGGTATCAGCAGATGGAATGGATCCCTAGGAAGGGCTGTCTCTGGATGGCCTTTCCTTCAATTTCTGCTTCATTCTTTGTTCCTGAATTTCCTTTCAACAAAGGAGGAACTCAGGATTAATATTTTTGAGGTGGATGGGTAGCCCCATCCCTCAACTGGGGGCCATGCCTATCTACTGGATATGGCCTCTACAGGTCCTATCTGCCCTTTGTTGGGTATTTTGGCTAAAGTCTTCCCTGTTGGGTCCTGGGAACCTCTTGGGTCCCTGGCATCTGGGACTTTCTAGTGGCTACCCCCACTTACTCCTCACACACTGCTACACCTACTTTCAAATTCCTGAACCTCTGTGCTTCTCTGTGCTTCTCCACCATCTCTTCCCATATCTGAACTGCCCCCCTTTCCTCTCCCTCATCTCTCCCTCCCAGCCCCTGCTCTCCCTCTACTTCCCAGAGATTATTCCCTTCCACCTACTGAGTTGTACTGTTGTGGATGCTACTGAAATAGTTATTTATATCATCCCTCCTAAAGCTTAAGGTGCATTGTGGAGGGAAAGGCGGTAGAGAGAACCTCCTTTCCCTCAGGTAAAAACCTGATGACATGGTGATGAATATGAGAACCAAAATTGTGACAAGTTGTTGGGATCATGAACTTGGAGCAGCTATGGACAGCCGCCATGAATGTGTATTGCATGGGTGGAGGAGGGGCTATGTGGTGGTCTCTCTCCTCCCTGCTGGGATGTTAGCTACTGACAGATTCAAGGAAAAGAGAGCATGATTATCTTCAGTAACATGACCACTGATGACTCCATCAGGTTCCAGTAGCTTAGTTGCCATCAAGTAACTCCATAGATGGCTGTGATGGATCACAAAACAAAGCCACGTCATGAATCTCAGAACCAGGGTGAGAGGGAGGGTAAAGGTGATAATGACTGGAGGGAGATAAAAGAGAGTTTGGAGTAAAGGATAACCAACAGGAATTAAATGTGCATGAAATTTCAAATCACAGAATCCAAAAGAAGAAGAAAATGTCATATTAAATACAGCTGTTTTCCATTTCAGTATTTTTAGTGGCTTCTCATTCTCACCCCAGAGCAATTATACATGATATTTATTTTGAAATAAGCTACCTGTCCAGATTATTCTACCAAACAACAGTATGATGTCCTTCCCATGAGCCTTTGCACACACTTGTCTGCCCAGAAAAAGCTTCAGTGTTTTCTCTCTAAATGGTGAGCTGACCTTCTTTAGATCTAGGTTCAATGAGATATTTATATGCGAGTATATTAGGCTCATTATACTTTTTCCTTCCTCTACACATAGTGTGTAACATTGGCTGTAATTTGCAGTTATTTTTGAGCTTATCTCGTTCCTGTCTAGAAAGTTCCAGAAACTTTACTGACTTGCATTCCTAATGTGTGACAGACACTGAGGAGCGGTGGTAAATAAATATGCATTTAATATAAAAGTAAATAAAATGAAGTTTGTTGGCAATAGGGTAAAATAATCATCAAATTCTCTCCATGAAATGGAAATTGAGCTATCACTTTCAAATATTGCTGCTAGAAAAATTTAATACCACCTTTCTGAAAGCTAAGCTGATTGAAACATTGTTCCTAAGAATATTAACAAGATGTATCTATGCAGCATAAATTCAGAAACTTTAGAAAATAAATAAAAGTTCTTTTTATAGGCTAAAGAATAAAAGTAATGATAATGTCCAAACATTTGGAAACATCAACAAAGTTATTCGTGAATGTGCACACCCAAACAAAGATCACATTTTAATAGACATTACAGGAAAAGCCAAGAAAATGTTCTAACAGTTTAAATATTTCCAAGAGAATGCTAATAAATCCCGTATTATGGTGGGTTTAGGCATGACTAAATTTACACATATCTACATATGTATATGTTTACATCACATTAATGTGGTTGATCCTGAAGAAAAATATATCACAATGTGAATAGTATTATTTACAATTGAGGTTTTTTATAGTTTTTTTTTTTCATTTTGTGTGTGGGTGTGTGTGTGTGTCTGTGGTGGGCTGGGTGGCTGCCTGTGTCATATAGCCCATTGGAGATCAGAAGGCAGCTAATTGAAGTCAATTATCTCCTTCTATTATGTGAGTTAAGAAAAAAGAAACAGGAATGCTACCAGGTGCCTGTACCTGCTAAACCATCTCAATGAGCTAAATCAGAAAATACAGTGATTTTGTTGTAAGTTCGGATTTTATTTTGTATATATTATTCAAAAATATGACTCATTTACTATCATGATTTTTAAGTAAATCACCCAGGTTTTTATTTCATCGTTCAGATAACTTTCAGTGGACTGGTCGAATACATCAGTGACACGTTTTATTCAAACTACTTGGATATTTTCAATTCAAAGGACTTAATTTCTTTCCCGTCCATGAGTCCTTAAAGTCTGTAAGGAAACTTATATGGATTTACTCAAAAAAAACTCAAGATTCATATCTGCTACATATTCCAATTTATATACATTTATATTACCTAAAATCAGTGAAGCAAACATAGTCATGATTGCTAAATGCCAAGGCATAGAATCTCAGTATTCCTCCCACTAATTCATATTATATCTTAAGAAAATGTCGATGGAGCTGGGGCTGGAAACCAACTAGGCATAGAATATGTAAGGTGTGGGAACAGCTAAAGATAACTCTGTCCCACGAAGCCTCAAAAATACTTGAAAAACCTCTGCAAGTTTCTTATTTTTAAGTTACTTTTTCTAGAGAAAATTATACATATTTATTTTTATATTATGATAACATTTACTGAGTGGGGTCCTTTAGCATATGAATTCCAATGGCTAAGAAACAGTAACTTGCAAGATTTTTAAAAGAAATTTTCATATAATTCTATTAAACTAACTGTGGATATATAATTATTTCATTAGTTTCATAGAGCATAATGTGATTATTATATAAGCTATGAAATAATACAATCCAGATAACATTGCAGGAGAGTTAATCTCAGAGATGCAGGGATTTTTCAACATGCATAAATAGATAAATGTAATCTACCCCTCAGAAAGACTGAAAAACAAAAACCATAGTTCATTGTAAACTGGATGCAGAAAAGGTATTTGGCAAAAGCTAACATCCCTTCATGATACAAGTTCTGGAGAGACTAGGGACATAAAGGACATAACACAACATAATAAAGGATATTTATAGCAAGCCCATAGACAATGTCAAACGAAACAGGCAGAAATTCAAAGCATTTCAACTAAATTCAAGAACAAGGTAAACTTGTCTACTCTTTATATCTATTTAGTATAAAACCTGAAATCTTGCTGGTCAGTGGTGGCGCATGCCTATAATCCCAGCACTTGGGAGACAGAGGCAGGCGGATTTCTGAGTTTGAGGCCAGCCTGGTCTACAGAGTGAGTTCCAGGACATCCAGAGCTACATAGAGAAACCCTGTCTCAAAAAACAAACAAACAAACAAACAAACAAACAAAAAACCCTGAAATCTTAGCTAGGAAAGGACAGGAAAAAGATAAGATAATCAAAGGAGATCACTGAGACTCAAATAGGAAGGAAGAAGTCAAAGTAGCTTCATTTTCAGATGATAAGATTTATACAAAAGTTATCCTAAAATCTCTACCAGGAAACTTGTATACTTGATATTGTCTTTCAGCAAACTAACAGAATTCAAAATTAACACACACAAATCAGGAGCCCTCCAAATGACAAATGAACTAAGGGAACTAAGGAGTTAGGGAAACAATACCTTTAACAATAGACTCAGAAAATAATTAAATAGCTTCGGGTAACACTAGCCAAGCAAGTGAAAGACTTGTATAATAAAAACTATGAGACACTGAAGAAAGAAATTGAAGAAGATATCCATACATAGAAAGATCTCCACTCTCATGGATCAATAATAATGTAGAGAAAATGACAATCCTATGAAAAGCAATCTACAGATCCAGTAAAAATGCCATCAAAATTCCAAAACACTCTTCACAGAATTTAAAAGTGTAATTTTCAGCTTCATATGGAAACACACATATGCACATAAATACATACTTACACACACACACACACACACACACACACACAAGCTAAAAGAATTCTGAATAATAAAAGGACTACCTGTGGTATAACCATGAACAATATCAAATTGTAAAACCCAGCTATAGTAATGAAAATAAAAACAGCTTGGCATTTATAGAAGAGAAATATATAGAAAGAACCATTGTAGAGAAGAATTTGATAAATTATAACATAAATCTACCACATATTATCAAAGTAAAATATTAGCTTTCAAAAGGACTATATAGTGAATTGAACATAGTAAAAAATAATGAAGGACTTCTAGTAAAAGAGAAAAGATAGAAACATATATTAGAAACACACACAAGACTGTATTGTTTCACGTTAGAGCTAATATGAAGTAATAATTAAGTAATGTATGGAAACATTTTCATCTGAATGAACTATAAAAATGATGAAGTTTATCTCTGTTCCTATATAGCCAGCAACTCCGATATCAATGGATATGATCATATTGTAATGTAGAAGTGAAATTTTTCTAAAATATTTCAACTGGACATCGATGTGACCAACGGGGTGAAAAGGCAGACAGAATAGAACTGTAGGAAGGGAAGAGAAAAAAAAGGTAAGGGGAAGAGAGAAAGAAGCAAAGAAGGAAGGGAAGAAAGGAAGAAAGCAGGGAGAGAGGGAGGGAGGGAGGGAGAGATCAACTGAGCAGAGATTTTTACATAGTTCACAAAAATTAATTCAAAATGCCATATAGACATGAATGTCCAATGTAAAACTTTTCAACTTCTAGAAGATGGTAAAGTAGAAACTAAAGATCTTGAGTTTGCAGATAATCCCTTAGACACAACAGGAAAGGAACATTTGTGAAGTAAATAAATACGTGGCCTTATTAAAATTTCTGAGATAAATTAGATGGACAATGCAGCCTAAAAATTTGGAAATGCAAATGCAAAAGATACTTCTCTTAATGGACTACTATTTAAACATATAGCCTAAATATTGGCAGGAATAACTGGAAATGACTTCTCAGAGTGGACAGTTACTCAAATATATAAAGAACAGTAAAACTGCAACATTCCAACTAAAAGATGGACAAAGGATATCAACAGGTATGTCACAAAAGAAAACATCCAGGTCATCAGCTATGCATAAGGAAAGATACCCATCTCTGTGGTCAACAGGGCAATGGAAAATAAAACAACAATCCCATAGCTGGGATGGTATGACACAGAACACTGGACAGAATCTGGAACATGATGAACAGAAATGCAAAACAGCACAGGCAAACTGGAATAATACAAAGTCACAAATTCTTACAAAATCATCCACACATTTTCCCTGTTAGAGCAACCAACCACGTTCACAGGAATCTAAACAAAGGACCTGGAAGATAACACTGTTGCAAAGACGTACACAGAAGTGTTCACACACACAGTTGCTTCATTCTAGCACATTTTTGAGGCAAGGAAGATCTTCTTCAGTAGGCATTATGGTTAGGGGTTCTACTGTGATAAAACACAGTGACTGAAGGAGGTCAGAGCAGGAATTTAAGGCAGAACTGGAACTGAGACCATGGAGAAGTGCTGCAGCTCTCATGCTTTCTCCCATGCTAGCTAAGCCTACATCCTAGGACTATTTGCTGAAGAAGAGTAACACTTGCACTGGGCTAGTCACTTCCACATGAATTAGCACTCAAGAAATGCCTTACACACTTGCCCAAAGACCAATGAACAGCGGCATTTTCTAGAAAGTAAGATCCTTCTTCCCATACAACCTTAATTGTTTCATGTTGATATAAATACTAGCCCATAGGGTGGGTAAATACACAAGTGATGTAGCATCAAGAAACCGGAATAGAGCTGATCTGAAGATAGTGAGCTATCTCAGTTGACTGTCCACCCGAGAGACCAGAGTACTTACTACGCAGTGTTATGTTGAAACAAGCTAATGGGGTATAATAAGCTATTATAACAATTTGAAGCCTATGATAATAGTGAAAGAAGCCATATAAATAGATAGAAATATATATATAAGTAGATATAAATAGATATAAATAGGTCCATTTGTTATGTATCAATTGGCCTGAGAGCGTCTGTGGTTTCAGCTGTCTTAGTGATAGAGGTTTTCTCAAGTAGTTCACAGGAGCACTGTCCTTGGTCCTGCATCTGTTCACAGGGTAAAGTGCCTAGAACACCTGCTCGCTTGCTCTCTCTCTCTCTCTCTCTCTCTCTCTCTCTCTCTCTCTCTCTCTCTCTCTCTCTCTCTCTCTCTCCCTCTATCTGTCTGACTCTCTGTCTGTCTCTCTCTGTATTTCTGTCTCCTTGTCTCTCTATCTCTCTCTTTCTCTGTCTCTCATTGTCTCTCTGTCTCTCTCTTCCCTCTTCCTCGCTCACTCTTTCCCTCTCTTCCTCCCCTCTTCTTTCTCACCTTCTCCCTCCCTCTCCCTCTCCCTCTCCCTCTCCCTCTCCCTCTCCCTCTCCCTCTCTCTCTCTCTCTCTCCCCTCTTCCTCTCTTCAACTTTCTCTTCCCACCTTGTTCTCCCTCTTTCTCCTGCTTTTTACATACCAGTCTTTCTCATTTCAGGCTGTAGGTCAGCATCTTAAATGGAAGTGAATTCCATGAGCTTCTGTCTCTGCTTAGTTTTGAAGCAGAGGAAAATTTATAGGGAGTGGTGCTGACCTCAACTCTAGTAACTATTATTCAGAAATTAAATGAGATTAAATAAAAGATGTTACACATGCAGTCGTCTGTGCAGTATATATTTAATAAATTGAGGTCATCATTATAAGGTGAACTTTCTAATGTGCTTTAGTCTTCTAAAGCACTAACTTATTCTCATTAATTATAAGCTGGAAAGACTTTGTAAATCCACCCCAGTATTACTGATAATTTTAGATAGTTCTGTGTGACAATTTATTTGAATCTCATATTAAATAGGTAATTTAGCTCCATAGGAAAATCATCTGAGTTATGCCTTGGAAGTGTTCTTTTACGTGTAAAACCAAGAGTTACTCATTGAACATATTGTAGGTACCATTTCTAAATCATAAAAAAGGTAAAAATAAAAAAAAAGTTCTTTCAAGTATGCTGTATTTTAGCAGAGAACTATGTGTTAATGGTTACATTTACAATGTCTGAGAAAAGTAGAATATAGTGCTTTAAATTCCCCGCTCCCTAATTCTTTCAATATTCTTAACAGCCCATTTATTCTACTGTATCATGAGAGTTCCATTAAACCAATACATTAAATTATCTCCCTGAAATGTTTAAGGCACTTTTAAAATAAAAGCTGACTTCAACTTTTTGGAGAGTGGTTGTGCCTTATATTGAAATTCAGAATAGAGCTTGTAATGGAATCCTTCACACAGCACAAATGTCTCCTGTAACCTCTATAATTAACAGTTTAATTGTAACTTGAGCATCAAAGGATATCCATCCTAGTTCTCAGCTTATGAATAAAGTATGGAGCTCAAATCACACAACGAAGTATTGAGATTTGTAGAACAAACTACATGTTCGTCTAACATTGAAAAATTTATGAATATTAGCAATAATTTATACAATGTGATAGCTGGAAGAATAGTGTAAATTAATTAATTTGGTATCCATTACTCATGAAACACATGCTATTATGAACATACAGATAACATTGAAGGGGAAACAAAAGACAAGAATTAACCTATTCAAATTGAGAAAACAAGTGTTAGAACAAAGAAATGAATGGAAGCAAACTGATTCTAGAACTGAGCTTTCTAATTAGTATGTTTTTACTACAAAATGTGTCAAATAATCACAAAATTTGATTATATGAGCATAGTAAGTCATATTTCTATCTTATTAGTTAATGATTTTACTATGATTAGGGAGATCACAAAGGTACCCTAGTTTTAAAATGTCTTTTCCTAATCTTCAGTATCCTAATACAGTGGACCATTTTCATTGCTATGGCAAAATATCTGAGGTTGGATATATTGTGAGACAAAGAGGTTCATGCACACCTCAGTTTTTGAGGTTGGAAGTAAAAAACCAAACTACCTGGTCATGTGAGTGATCCTCTGTCTATATCACATCAGGGTGGATTCATCATGACAGAGTCAGAGAGGAAACATCACATGGAAAAGCAAGAAGACATGAGCTATGGAAAGGGCTGCCTTGTTTTTGCATGATAATTCACTCTAATGTGAAATAATAAATATTCGATGGGAACTATCTTAACACCTTCCCAGAGTGGTTATTCCAATGACCATTAGTCTAACAATGCAATCTTTTTATGCAATCTTTTAAAGGTTCTGCTACTCCTCAGTAATATCAGGCTGAAGACCATATTTCCAAATGATCATCTTCTTGGTTACACTGAAGAGAGAGGCAAACCAGAGAGTTACATGCCTGCAGTGTACGCATGTAAGATTTAATGTGTTTAACAAAAACGAAACAAAAGAAAAAAAGACAGTGTACTGAGAGTAACAAAATTGAGAAAAAAATCAGGATTCAAAAAACAGCAATGTGAAAAGGAAGAAAATGGCTGCATCACATATAAATAAATATCCTGATACTTTATGGAAAAATGTTATCAAAAAGAGAATCTAGACTGACTTCAAAGTACTGACTTTTACACAAGCTATGGCCCTTTACAGGCAGTAGGCACCCACAATGAAATCACTGAGGAATAGTTTCCAAAATATTTAGTAATGTTCAAATTCACAGTGTGAGATATTTCAATTATCCAGCTATCAGCTGGAGCATAATACTCATTGTAGTTTCACAGAAAACCAGAAAGTGTGTTATCAAACACCCAAGAATATTTTGAGAATCTTTTTCATGTGGTTAAAATGTGATGCTTATTCTTTGGAGGAAAAGTTCAAACATCTCTGGCTAACAAACCTAATCAGCAGCAATTTTGTAGGTCTCGGGCAATGATTTCATAATCTGATATTAATATTCCCCATAAATCTATATGATTAAGAGATAGAAGATAGTCTATGCTAATAAATATTTTTAGACCCTTGCATAACATTTGATCACAAGTCCTGAAAATTTCAAGATATCTCAGGTTAAATGGCCATTTATAAGGAAAACTGCAGATGTAATAGAGGTATGATTTCTTCTGAAAGTTTATTAATGTAACTGCAACAATACTGTGATTGTGCAGTATAAATACCTCATTCCTGTTTCATTTCCTTGTTGGTATCAAATCACAATCTTTAGAACTAAGAAAGACCTCCAGGGACCACCTAATCTAGTTTTTCCTAAATTCTAGCTAATAACACATTTGGTCACCAACACCAAAGATTTTATTTCAGTTTCCAGATATCAGCTCTCTCAAAAAAGTGTAGATCTAGGGAAGAGCATATTAATTGTTTATTCTACTAGTCAGCCCTAAAGGCATATATACAAGAAACACTGTACAGACTGACTATGTTGTGCATTAAGTATTTAGAGGCCATGAATTTAAAAAAAAAAAAAGCAAGGACAGGTATATGAGAAATTTTAGAGGGAAGAAAGAGAAGGGAGAAATGACATAATCTCAAGGTTAAAATGAAAGACAATTTGTCTAGAAATCAGAGGTCTAAAGATATGAATGTTAGTAACTGCAAGATTCATTCATGTATAAAATTGTTGATTATATATTGCATATAATATCTACATACTACATATATAATATATTGAACAATAATTAAATATATAATTATATATTGGTACAGTCATAGTTGATCATAGATATGGTACCAATTCATTTACATATATAGAACAGTCTTAAAACATTAAAAAACAATCTAGATTATAAACCTTTTTGGAATTAAAGAAATCTGTTTAATTATTTAAACATCTGGTTATCTTTTTTATAGTATAATAACAAATAAAAATGGATTTGACAGCTGAGCAGTGGTGGCACATGACTTTAATCCTAGCTCTTGGGAGGCAGAGGCAGGCAAATTTCTGAGTTCAAAGCCAGCCTGGTCTACAGAGTGAGTTCCAGGACAGTCAGGACTGCACTAGAATAATGACCTTATCTCTACCTCTTGACTCGAAAAATCAGTTTAAAAAAAACCAACCTTAGACATGGAGACACTCAGGTTTGAAACTAGTAGAGTCGAATAGAAAAATATTTTAAGATATAAACATTGGTAATTCTGAAAAAACTCCAATTACTCAAAGAATAATAGAATATGTAGAGAAATTTTAATTCAGCAACGTGGTTGTTCTGGCAAGGGACCACTTACAAAGACCTAGATCTATGTGATCAGACTGGGATGCAGATATGAGACACACCTTTAAATCTCTCTGGCTGGAATACAGACATGTCTTTAGCACTCACATTTAATACCAAAGTAACAAATCAGAGAAAGATGTGATCAAATGAGTCAGAAATAGGATATGTCCAATTCTCTCAAGAAGAGATAAGAGAAAAAAAAGAGAGTTAAGAGAACAGTGCAGAGACAAAGAGGGGGAGGGGGAAGGAGAAGGGGATTAAGAAAGGGGGAGGGGAGACAGTTTTACAGACACAAGTTGCAGGTGAGGACAGACAGAGCCAGAGAATAAGAATGAGACAGAAGATTAGAACAGATTGATAGTTTGAGGCTAAACAGAGCAATTCAGTCAGAAGCCAAGAGAAGACAGTTTGAATCAGCTTGGAGAGGAGTTTGAGCCATAACAGCTGAGTTGAAACAGTCAGCCAGAGTTTAAAAAAGATATAGAAAGGGTGAGCTTATTCAGGAGTAAGCCCCCAAGATGACAATTCCATCTGACTATTAAAAGTTATGTTTACAAGCACTGAAAGATAGGATTGCATGATGTCTGTACAACAATGAAGACCATTATTAGAATGAAGAGATAGCCTTTATAATGCAAAAAATATACTGCTCCTTTTCAAGTTTTATATGACAGGGAGTCTATGCATAAAGAAACAATAAAGAAAGGAAGAAAGAAAAAAAAGAAAGTAGCCAATGGCACATCAAGAGAATAAATAATTCAAGCAATAGACTAAAGAGGGCCATAAATATACTTTAAAATACTTAATTTATTTAGAAATTGGGGAATTATAAACTGAAACATCTCTGATATTCTGATATTCATCCCACACAGGATGACTATGACTCAGAAAACAAACATTTATAAATGTTAACAAAAAAAAATACTTAAAAAGGAGACTATTTACACATTTGGAGATTAGTAAAGATAGTCCTCAAATAACTAAATATAGAAGTAGTTTATTAATCAGAAAACACACACGTTAGGTACATACCTGAAAGAGTACAAATCAGCATATCATAGAGACACCTCTTGTTCATGTTTATCAGGATGCCATTCAAAACTGGCCAACTTAAAAATCAACTTTGATGTCTCTGACTGGGGAAGAAAAGTCATCCTGTTAAACACAGCATGAAATAAAGCAGACTTAGAAAACTGGATGTTGCATATCTTGTTTTTATTCAAATTCTACTTGGGGAGAAAACCAGCAATGAGTGTAAGGGTGTGTAGTGAAAGGTAAAGAACATAAATATGAGAAAACATCATATGTACACATTCAACAATGTCATAACACCCAACATTCTGAATACTTATTACTGATCACAAACTTTTATACTATTTGACTTTGGATATTAGGGATTGAGCCTCAGGGCCTGTATATGCCAGGAGAGTGCTGAATGCCAGGTGTGAATTTTTTTTGAGTTACATTTTTCTTTGCTTTGTTGTTAGAAAATGTTTGATGGATGTTATTTACTTACTTATTTTATTTCTTTAAATTTTTCAAAGCTTTATTTTTTTTTAGAAGAACTTACTTACTCATTTCTTCATAGAGGAAATCAATGTGTTTTTCTAATTAGAGAATAATTGACACAATCTCCCAGAAAGTCAGGAAGAGCCAGATAGGAGTATGGAGTCTTTGAGGTTGGCTAAACTATAGAACTTTTATCCTTTCTCTACTTTATATTCTGGGAAGGAATGTCTTTTTCCTAATAAAGCAGAAAGCTCTCAATGGCAACATCAACACAGAAGTATTTTTGGAAAAGTAAAAATTTAACATTTTGCTTTGTTCTAGCTGTAGTGTACCATACCCTCAGAGCTCCCAGGGTCTCAACCACCAACCAAGGACTGCACATGGAGGGGTCTGATTGTTCTAGTAGCATGTGTATAGTAGAGGATTGCAAATTTGATCATCAATAGGAGGAGAGGACCTCGGCCCTGTGAAGGTTCTGTGCCCCAATGTAGGGGAATGCCAGGGCCAATAAGTGGGAGAGGGTGGGGTGGCAGGCATGGGGAGGGGAGAGGCAACAGGGGTTTGTTTTTGTTGTTTTTGTTTATTTCTTTGTTTTTTGGAGGGGAAACTGGGAAAGGAGAAATTTACATGTAAATAAAGAAAATATCTAAAAAAAAGAAAAGAAATTTTAGAATTTTAGAATTTAGTATTTTAAAAATCAATTTAGTGGTTTAATTTAGAACTTTAGAAAAGGTTTACACGGTAAAAAAAAAACTTTATGTGTTTCACAATGGGAATTATGCTGTGAGGCAGATTGATTTTCTAGTATGTGGTTGAATCTAATGGGGCAGGGTTGTGGTATTTGAGCATAGAGTAGATAGTAGCTGCTCTCTCTCATTCTGTTTTCTTCCACATTCTCACATGTCACATTTTCTCTCTCTCCTCAATTAACAGTTTAAAAAATAGGGTTAATTTCCTGAAAAAAAAAATCTAAGGATAAGGTTGACCATTAAAAGAAAATGTTCAGCAGAAACAAGCCCAAATTCATGTTCTATTGACTGGGGACTGCCAAAAAGGTTTTCAATATTACCCAATATGAAACTATGGCTCAGTCAAGTAGATTCCCATATGTGATTATCTTGTGACTAGACTGTTATCTGTACTGTGCAGTGGGCCAGCCAGTCTGGGCCTCCCTCAACCCACAGGGAAAGAGGGTCCTGGTACAGGTCAACAAGGTGTCAGTGAAGAAATAATAGTAGACGCCACACAAGGAAGTGCAGAATCTGAGTGTATTTCTCAAAAATGGCCTCAGACTTTTACAGTCATTACAAAAGAGAAAAGAAAAATCTGGCAGCTCAGAGGTCAGGGTACATCTGAGGCCACCTAAAACACACTGGGTCTAAAGTAGTAGCCATCTCCTTCTGGATAGGTGCTACACCCCCATACCCCCCATGAGCCCAAGTGCTCTGGGCCTGGGGGGCTGTGGACCGCATGAGACTCAAAGCTTGAATGCTCAAGTCTCAAACTATAATGCTGACTGCTGCTGACTGACATACACATACACACACTCGGCTCAAGGTCCCACCCATCCTCAGTAAAATGCACACTATGCTAATCTTCTGGGGCTAGTAGAGACGTGTCTCTTTCTTGTGAATTCCTAGGAGTGGCTCAGCTGCCTACTGACTGAGAATGAGGATTCTACTTGACCTTGCCCTGGGATAAGTCTCCCATTCTGTAAGCTTCAATGCCCTACCCACAATGCCAAAGACAATTAGTCTGGATGGGTAACATTCTTTATGAAATTCCAAGCCAGGGTTTGGCTAAGATGTTGGCTAAAGGTCAGAGAGCAATGTCCAATTTTGCCCTGCTATTAGTAAATCATATCTTGGTGGGCATCTAGCATGCGAGTTCGCAAGGACATATCTGGACTACCTCTGAGTTAGAGATGCCACAAATGAACTCCAAGAGACTGGCTTCCTTTGAAGCTTTTGCCTCTAGTCTGTGGCCAAGTTTTGGGATTGTCACAAGACTTCATTGGAATGGACTTGGCAGTACTGCATTTCATAGAGCTGAAAAATCAGCATTGGGAAGAGTTTTTCAGACCTGTGGTCATTTGGGAAAAAAACAAATCCTAAAAAAAACCCAAAGGACCAAAATAAACATCAAATGCAATTATAATCACCAAAAATAACATGTTCGGGGGGAAAAAAACATAGTAAATGCACCAGGTACTTATTTCATAGGTGTGGCTATATTTTTTTGTATTTTATGATTTCTGAAATTTTCTAAACTGTCTGTGATGATAATTTTAAGTTGAAAACTAACACCATCCACTTAACTCAAGAATTTGTGAGCATATATTTTGTCCTTTTGAACAGTCACACATCTTTACTCTTGTTTGTTTGCTCAATTTAACCTTCATGGCTATAATTTTATAATATACTTATTCACTTGATTTATACAGACAGATGCATTTGGAAGAAATGGATAGTGTTGAAATCCATGTAAACAATTGTATCAGCAGTATAAAATAAAGTGAATGTAATATTTATCCACAAACTCTCCTTGAGGCCAACGGGAAAGGAGCATGGAAATTGAAAGGTCAGAATATATAGGAATATCAGAACAGTAGAGAATACGGACTTCCTTAAGCCCATGATAAAATTGCATAGCATGGAGACACACACCATTAATGCTGGTGTTCAGGGCTTGGATATCTGCAGCTGGGAGTCTAGCCTCATCTACATTTTAAGTTCAGAATAGTCGGAATTACAAAGTGAGACCGAAGAACAAAACCTTCAAAAATGTAATTTGAAGTGGTATAAAAAGCTTATGGAGCCTTTCCTCCCTTCAAGGAGGGCTTTTATAAAGAGCTATTTGACTGATACACGATGATCCTCCTCCTTGTGTCTTATGTGATTAAAAACCCAGTTTGTGTTGGATGGGGAGGTTCCTTCCAACACAAGGAATGCAGGAATGGATGGGAATGCAGAAAGAATACAAACACTTCACATTGTGCAAATAGTACTAAAAATTCTACCTTTAGCTTCTTAAAGAAATCTTGGAGACATGGCTCTGGTAGCGATTAAGAGCACTTCCAGAGGGGTTCAGAGTTCAGCTCCCAGAATCCACTTCAGCGAGTAAGAACCACCAGGCTATCCAATACCCTACTCTTTATTCCTATGGGCACTTACACATGTATGCCATACACAGACACAGATAGACATGGATAGGCAACAGACACACACACATATACACACAAACACATGCACACATACACACACACACATACATACCTCAAAACAAGAATCCTGTAAACAAAATAAATAAATGAAATCCACAGAGACAAGTTGAAATAGTTTGCCAATTTTTCTGTCCTACTACTTTCTTCATGAAAAACTTGTACACGTACATGCCAATGGATGACGTTCTTCATCCATTTTGACAGTTAATTATGGTTTAGAATACAGTCACGTTTTACACATTTCTATTAATATCACTTATGTAGAGGGTACGCCGCTAACACATGTGTTTTCTTAGTCTGTGAAGCTCTTGTTTGAGCATCATCTATCGCATCATCTATCTTGATATTGCTAATTTATGTTTGCTGCAATTGACTGGTGCTAAGCACCTAACATGCATTACTTAAGTAACTAGAAGATTTTTTGAAGATATCCTCTTGGGGGAATCAGATGCCAGATTTTAGCAGAAAAAGATTTAAGATTGTGATTTTAGGAATATTTCAAAGGGAAAGTGTGACTTGACTCAAGAGAATGCATAAACTTAATGCAGTTAAATGTATTGTGTAAATATTAAAGACAAAATCATAACTCACATTTTCTTATGCTGTATTTATGAGCATGAAGTTTCATTCTAGGACACATAAAGATTTAATGCCAGTGGCATTCAATGTATATAACATTAATAACTAGCTTCTTACATCACACAATGGGCTAGTGTGTATTATATATGAATTATGGAAAGATGTGGAACAGTGGTTTCAGGTCTTCTAAATGTCAGTCTTATTCAATTCACATAAAAGACTTAGAAACAAAATTATTAAAATTAGCTGTGGTCACAAAATATGTTATAGAAGTTAGCAAAGGATAAATTTTCAACTGTCTCAAAAGCTCCTAACAAGCATACTATAAATGCTACTAAATTAAATACATATATATATATAATTAAAGATATTTAATCTTAGATTAAGTATGAAGTGTTTATAATTCATAGCTTTCCTTATGAAAAGTGAGTATCTGGCCAGTTTCATTTGTAAGTGTACAGTTATATATTATTATATATAATCATTATATAATTATTATATGATATAACAATTATATACTATATATAACTGTTACATATATAACATATACAATATCACATATTTTTATATAATATATGATGAGACAGGACCATATAACACGTCTTGGTGATGAGAGAGTACTGGCCAGCATCCACTTTTATATGGTTAATAGGCACATCAATTAGCCATTTGTTTCAGGTTTCTTCAAGTCCTAACAAATAGAAACAAAATTAAAAAGAAACTTTATTTTAAAAAAATGCACCTCAAAGAATGATAGAGAGATGCTAGGTGGATTCTCAGAGAATGGAACTTCCTTCACAACACTTAAAGGGGGGTTAAAGGTCTTGTCTTGAAAGCTGTGCGGCCGGTGAGGTCCAAATTACCTGCAGAAGCTACCATCTTTGTATCTTCTTTGAACACTAGCCATTTGGGGTGAGGTACAATGAATCATGAAGTGCTAGTTAGGCTCTAGATATAGATATTAGTCATGCTAAGTCATTAACATTAGACTCTGATAGTCAGCACCCATGATTTAAAGGCTGAGTATTTCTCCTATTATTAAGACTTACTGGGTATGACAAAATTTAACCTAATAAGCAATGGTCAATTATCCAGTAATTTAAGGAGAGAATTTTTCCAATGAATTTATTTCTTCCTCCACTATTAAAAAACCCTATAGTTCCTGCTACTATTGAGTTATCAACCAAACAAATGTATATTGGCTAAAATAGACACAGGAGATGCTTTTAGACATTAAAAATTAGCAGACTTAGGTCTCAAGAACTCTTTAAACCAAATATCGGTATCTTGTTGAGTTCAAACAGTGGGAAGCAGAGGTCAAAACTAAAGACAAGACTATAGTGTGTACATACCATGTGTGTTCCTTTGTGATTGTGCTACCACACTCAGGATGATATTCTCCAGATTCAGCCATTTCCCTAAGAATTTCATAAACTCATCATTTTTAATAGCTGAGTAGTACTCCATTGTGTAAATGTACCTCATTTTCTGTATCCATTCCACTGTTGAAGGACATCTGGGTTCTTTTCAGTATCTGGCTATTATAAATAAGGCTGCTATGAACATAGTGGAGCATGTGTCCTTATTTCATGTTAGAGCATCTTCTGGGTATATGTCCAGGAGCGGTATAGCTGGGTCCTCAGGTAGTACTATGCCCAGTTTCCGGACAAACCGCCAAACTGATTTCCAGAGTGGTTGTACCAGCTTGCAATCCCACCAGCAATGAAGGAGTTTTCCTCTTTCTCCACAACCTCTCCAGCATCTGCTGTCACCTAAGTTTTTGATCTTAGCCATTCTGACTGGTCTGAGGTGGAATCTCAGGGTTGTTTTGATTTGCATTTCCCTGATGACTAAGGATGTTGGACGTTTCTTTAGGTGCTTCTCAGCCATTTGATGTTCCTCAGTTGAGAATTCTTTGTTTCGTTCTGTTCCCCATTTTTAATAGGGTTATTTGGTTCTCTGGTGTCTAACACATGGTATGCACTCACTGATAAGTGGATATTAGCCCAGAAGCTCAGAATACCCAAAATAGAATCCACAAACCACATAAAGGAGGAAGACCAAAGTGTGGATACTTCGATCCTTCTCAGAAGGGGGAACAAAATACCCATGGAAGGAGTTGCAGAGACAAAGTATGGAGTAGAGACTAAAGGAAGTACAATCCAGAGACTGCCCCATCTGAGAATCCTTCCCATATTCAATTACCAAACCCAGACATTATTGTGGATGCCAGCAAGTGCTGGCTGACAGGAGCCTAGTATAGCTGTCTCCTGAGAGGTTCTGACAGTGCCTGAGTAATACAGAAGTAGAGGCTCACAGCCATCCATTGAACTGAGCACAGGGTCCCCAGTGAAAGAGCTACAGAAAGGACCCAAGGAGCTGAAGGGGTTTACAGCCCCTTAGGATGAACATCAATATGAATTAACTAGTACCCTAAGAGCTCCCAGGGACTAAACTACCAACCAAAGAGTGGGGAACATGGTAGGACTCATGGCCCCAGCTGCATCTGTAGCAGAGGATGGCCTAGTCGCTCATCAATGGGAAGAGAGGCCCTTGGCCCTGTGAAGGTTCTATGCCCCAGTGTAGGGGAATGCCAGGGCCAGGGAACAGGAGAGGGTGAATTGGTGAGCAGGGGGAGGGGTAAGGGAATAGTTTTTTTTTTCCTAGAGGAGAAACTGGGAATATCATTTGAAATGTAAATAAAGAAAATATCTAATAAAAATAAATTTAAAAAAAATAAAAAAATACAATGTGAGAGGAGAAGGTCTTAGGAAAACAAAGTATGTGGAACTGAAGCAAAGCAGCATTCATTTGCTGCAGGTTGAGCTGGATATTTCTCCAGGTGAACCCCTCAGAGAGGTGTTCCAAAATGAAACTCTCAGGAATAACTAAGAACTGCTTGGATCTGATCAGAGCAAGGAAATATTGGATTTCTGCTTCAGCCACAGCAGAGGTTCTGTTAGAATGAGGTCCAT
This sequence comes from Mastomys coucha, assembly GCF_008632895.1. Lineage (NCBI taxonomy): Eukaryota > Metazoa > Chordata > Mammalia > Rodentia > Muridae > Mastomys > Mastomys coucha. The sequence goes on from NW_022196909.1 coordinate 30,330,771, forward strand.
TAGGGGAAATAAGGAGAGCCCACAGGTAAACATAGTCTCCCATCTCTGAACCCATGCCCACAATGCCCCAAGTTCTGATATCCAGGGTTCTCATGAGCATGATTTGTGCTAACAGACAATGCCTGTGAGTTTCAACAGAGAGTTTTAAAAGTCTCTTATAAGGAATTTTTAAAAATTATATTCCTGGTTATTTGCATGTTGAATTTTTTGGGGGGGTGCAAGATAACTTAGAATTGTTACAGAAGCAATATGTGTGGTAACAACAGGTTTTATTATTAATTTATGTTAAAATCTCTCACCAAGAGAGGCAGAATAGCACTCGTCTTGCTCTTCCATGGGGCATGAGGTGATTTTTCTACTTCAGGATTTTTCTTGGGATATTGTATCTTACTTTGTGACATCAGGAATACGAAGGGAACTTGTATTTGAAGATAGAGGTGAACACCAGGCACGGAGTGTCTGGTTTCGAGTCATCCAGAATGGTAGAAAGAACATCAAAGTCTGGAGGTAGGGTGAGTGTTGGCACCATAACCACATGGACCTTACCGGCAAAACTGGAGTGGTTTGACTCTAAGGTAAAGTGCAATCCTGTAATCCAGGAGGGCTAGAATATGACTTTTCTCAGCAAGCCCAACTTTCCCAAAGCCAACCTCTCCATTTGTATGTAATCTTGAAGTTTACAGGTAGGCATCCCTTCATATGGGAGTGGTATTTAGTCAGTCCTTAAATGACTTTAATCCTCCCCTTTTACCTGTAGGTATAGAATTGAAGACCCAGAAATAAACCCACACACCTATGGTCACTTGATCTTTGACAAGGAAGTCAAAACCATACAGTGGAAAAAAGAAAGCATTTTCAATACATGGTGCTGGTCTAACTGGCAGTCTGTATGTAGAAAATTGAAAATAGATACATATGTATAACCACCTTGCACAATGCTCAAGTCCAAGGCGACCAAGGACCTCAACATAAAACCAGATACATTGAATCAAATAGAAGAGAAATTAGGAAAGATCCTCAAACCCATTGGCATAGGGGGAAATTCCCTAGACGTAACACCAATAGCTCAGGCTCTAAGATCAATAATTGGTGAATGGGATCTCATAAACAGTTTCTGTAAGACAAAAGACAGAGTCAATAGGACAAATCGACAACCTACTGTGAATAGAAAAAAAAAAAATCTTCACTAACCCCACATCTGATAGTGGGCTAATATCCAAAATATATAAAGAACTCAAGAAACTAACCTCCAAAAAAAAAAACCCAAATAACCCAATTTCAAAATGGGCTTTACAGCTAAACAGAGAACTTACAACAGAGGAATTTCGAATGGCCATGAAGCTGACTTTTAATTATGGGCCTTGAAAACAAATATAACCAAAAAGACATAATTTCCACGGTCTCTTCCTTAATTTTCCTGGGTGGTATACTTTCCAGTCACTTCTTTGTTGGCTCCAGGTGCAGCAGTCAATCCTTTGGAAATGTACCCTCTTTGCCTAAGCACCATGAGGCTGCTGTTCCTCCTTTCTCATCCATCATTTCCATAGTGCCCTTTTTTGGGGAGAATGAAAAGCGTCTATATGATACTCTTTCTGTAGGCAAAAAAAAAAAAAAAA
>NW_022196909.1:30332396-30352119 GCF_008632895.1 Mastomys coucha
AAAAAAAAAAAAAAAGAAGAAGAAGAAAAAGGCTTTGTTGTTCATTTGCACAGGGGCATTTCTCAGAACCAGACTAAGTTCTCTTTATAGAACAGTGTGTAGAGCCGTTGAACAATGTGTCATACTGGAAGTGTGCTTGGCTCAACTCTCTTTCATTATCTATGCTGAATACTTGGGAAGGTGGCTTTCTATTAGTCTACAAAAATGTGGAAATTCCCACCCATCTTCACACATATATCCTTTTATGTTTCTTTTTCCAAATTACAGCCACAAAGGAAAAGCCCGTCATATCTGGACTAATTCTGTATTAAAATACCTTTTGAGCAAGGGATGGTGACATACACCATTTATCTCAGCACTAGGGTGATAAAAACTAAAAGGATGGGAGTTGAAGTTTATCCTTGATTATACTTTGAGTTGGGAGTCAGCCTTAGCTATGGTCAGATACTGTCTCAAAAAAAAAAAAAAAGTAATTAACACAGGCAGCAGACAGGGCAAGAATCTCAGTAAAGGACTTAAAACTAATGGTTAAATGGTCAACATCCCTTCGTATCTCCTTTGAACTAAGAAGCCATATTTCTTTTGATTTCACTTGTGTGACCATATGGGATGAGATTTTGAGATTTTCAGATTTCAGGTGATCCAGATTAAAATAGTTGTGCTAAAAGTCTGATTTCTGCTGAGTCCAAATTGGATTTCATAATATGTCCTGAATTTCTGGAATGCCTTCTAGCACATACTCTAAAGTATAAAACAGCCTTCGAGGGATTTGGTATAATAAGGAAATGTCCCATCATTTCTAGGTCTCTTTAAGACTCTGCCCTAAAGCCACAATCTACCATGACTTCAACATCTGAGCAGAAGAGTTAGAAGGGAGAGAAAGGGAGAGACAAGAACCACAGTAACACCCTTAATGAGAAAGCTGTCCATCACCTCAGACATAGAGCTCAGGAATATGTTAACCAAAGTTAATTAACTTCTGCCCTTTGGACAGCTGAGAACTGCCCATTGCTCTTCCACCTCATGGTATGGTAGTTCACACTGTAGATTCTGAGAGTACATAAATCATGCTGGGTTCAGGTAGGTTGGTTCATACCACCTTTCAGGCTGCCTCATCCTTAATTTCATAAACCTATAGAAGGCAAATGGAGACAATGAGGAAGAATGGTAGGTTGAGAAGGGGAATAAGAAAAGGGTCTTTCAAGAGAGCAGGTCTTGCAGGCAACTATCACTGTCCCTTCTTCCTGGTAACCATCCCTCTGCCTCTCATTTGGATTCCCAGAACAAGAACAACTAAATTCAATGCTTGTATATCTGAAATGGTCAATCTTTACTATCATCTTGTGTAGATTTAAAATCACCTGTGTCTTTAAATCATAAAGAAGGAGATTTTAACTAATTATCTAAGATAAAAAAATATACGGATTAAAAATATCGATGAAGATTTTCTTACTCTTCCCAAGGCTGAACCTGATCTGTGCTTATGTCTCCTCCATGTTTCTGATGGTGTTAGGTAAGTCCAGTTCAAGGAGCTGCCCTAGAGGTTGAGATTAGCCAAGAAAACATAAAGGAATCTATTAATTAAGCTCACTTATAAGAAGAATGTTTTGGGACTAGACATGTACAAATGGAGCTAAAACCCTAAAATCACATTATCTCAATGGGACAGTAGAGACAAAAATGTAGACCAGTTTCAGTTCTTGAAAGAGTAAGTGATGTGTTAGAACGGTGGGTCACATCAGAATATACCACACTAGGCCCAAACAGTTCCTTGTGTAAGAGGTTTAATTGAAAGGGAGAGAGGGGGCAGTAGTGAAAAGAGAGGAGGGAGAGAGAGAGATATGGAGGAATGTTCCTGTATATGTATATGGGTTCTGACGTAGTGGCCACAGATAAAGGTGGGAGGTGAGCCCAATGAATTCTGGGAATATGGTGGCTGTTGCATTGGCAACATGTCTGTGAGACCTGCCCATGCAACACCACAGGCTTTGGATGCCCTGTTGCTAACAGTAAGAGCTGCCAGGCAGTGGTGGTGCACGCTTTTAATCCCAGCACTTGGAAGGCAGAAGCAGGTGGATTTCTGAGGTCAAGGCCAGCCTGGTCTACAGAGTGAGTTCCAGGACAGCCAAGGGCTACACAGAGAAACCCGGTCTCAAAAATAACAACAACAACAACAAAAACCAAAAAAAAAAAAAAAAAAAAAAAAAAAAAAAAAAAACAAAAAAAAAAAAAAAAAAGAAAGAAAAAAAAAGAAAGAAAAATCTTCATCAAACTTCTTAATTTATATATCAGCATATATTATTTACTGTTAACTTGTAACTTGGGTCATGAATTCAAGTTGTTATATGGCATAAGACAATTTCCTCAGGTTTTAAAACTAAATGTTAATTTAAGAGGACAGAATAAACTTATATAATTATCATAGTCTTGTTATCATTATAATAAATTTAAGCAGTTGAAATAAATATTAAATTATTTCCTCCCAAAGTGAAAGTGAGTTTTAGTCTTAACAGATTTTTATAAATTTAGAAAGTGCTGCCCATAAATGTCATTTTGGAAAAAAATGTCTCATATAATTCGAGCAAGTGGTAAAGAATGTTTTTATTCATTTAAGTAATTGAGAAAATTGCCACATCTGAAATTAAATGTGTCATCTCATAAAAAAAAAGTGTGAAATTCATCATGTTTTAAATTTTATGGACTCAGGAATTTCAATGTTAGATGAAAGGTAATATAATATATATTGGAAAGTAAGTAGTGTTCAATAATAAGTATTCGTATTAGATAAAGAGGGCTTTGAGAAATGTAATACAAAAGAACAATGTGTGTATTTCCCATTGTAGTTGACTTGAAATTTTTTGCCAAGTGGTTTGTGAACAGGAGATATACATTTACCTCAGCAAGTGATAGACTTAATCTGGGAGATGCTGTCTACGACAGTCCATGATATTTAGCAAAAGGTTTTTTTTCAATATGAAATGATATCAAAAAGGATGGAAAGATAGTTCAAATCTTATATAATTTACTCTCAAATATTTTCCCATACTCAAGTACCATTGAGTGATAGTCAGGAACTTTTCCTAACTAAAGACATTTTAAGTCTTATATTTGATAAACAGTGCCATTCAACCAAATTCTTTATCAAATGTATCCTTTTTTTTTTAACTCACCCACTTCTCTTTCATTATTTTATTTGTGTCCCTAGAAAATTCATTTATGTTATATTTGCACACTTTGAAAAATAATGTATTCCTTAAGGACAACAAAATCATCACCATGCTCAAAAAATATATCCTATACATGTTAGAAATATAGAAAATATTTCTAGAAATCAGCATTGCCTATCTTGATCCCAAATAACACTTGATGGAATAATTATCTTGCATCTGACTACTTACTCACTAACTATTTTATATCATATGTTATATGAACTGTGTGCATACATCACACTTAGAAAAGTAATTGAAAAGCAGAAGAGAACTAAATATTAGTTAATAAAATATGGACCTTTTAGGAGGAACCATTGCTTCTGAAGGTTTATCGTGATTGTATCTAAAGTATGGTTTTTTTTTGTTTTATAAAACTGTTCCAAATTTTTAGATTTGAATTTCTACCTCTCCTATTCATTGCTTTTGGACTGCTGCATCTGAGTAGTAAATGCTCATTCTTAGTAGCATAATATAGAGACTTCAAACGTCTTCTATTCTGAGTCGTGGCCTCTGTGGTTGCTCTTTTACTTTAGTACTCTGTTGCCTGGAGAGAAGTGACCCTATAAAATATTCAGTGGTTCTTAACTTTAGAATAAGTGTTTGGGCTTGTGACTGCCAAACACAACTCTCATTCTCAAGGGAAGAGTATGTTCTGAGAGGTAACTACCCTCAGATTCTGCACTAAATACGACTGACTACCACATAAGGTCACAGGTTTCTTATTGGACATCACAGGTCACCTTGTGAAACTCCTCCCTTTGAGTGGACAGTGGCAATTCAATAAATGACAGTATTTGAAATCTAAAAGTAACGTAATCTGTTTCTCTAGATACCCAGTCTCACCGATTCAAAGACCTTCAGCAGTGACCACCATGGTGCACAATAATTGATTATTTGGCATTCTTCTAAGCACCCATTGGTTAATAAAACAAACGTTCAATCTCACTCCCACCACCTTCTTCCGAAAGCTATGAGAACTAATATCCACTCTGGCATTTAGGTCTGAGCTCTCTTCAGAGTGCCTATGTGTGGCCAGTCTGTCTCTAGTCTTAATCTCTCTTCAAGTAAGTCTCTTCTGAAAAGGTCAGTCCATATCAGGGTCTCATTTGAGCCTGACCCACAGACACAGAACCTCTTACCTTCAATGGCATGGTTTTTGGTTTTTGCTTTTTGTTTTTTATGGAGTGTTTTATATGAATGTTTGAAAGCAGAGAAAACATGTAATCAATGCATTTATCAAACACAATGGACATCAGGTAGGCCAGTGGAGAAATATCTGGCATGGATCTTAAATGTTATCTGATGATATTCCTAGGTAATTGATGCTTGGAAGCCAGTGGTTAACTAAGTTTATCTGATAGTCAAAACAATGTTAGGTCATATAAATAAAGCTCTTAAGGATAGTAAAAATATTTAAGGCAATTTTGATCTTCATCTGCTTCAGTTCTACCATCTCCAAGCACAAAATTTGAATCCACCAATCAGGCATTTGTACTTTAAACACAAATGGGAGCACTTAAAGTAACTTCAGATCCATAAGCTGTTTTATCTACCAATTGCCATTATCTGAAAATTGCATAATCATTTTAAAATAATTACAAAAACATTCTAATTTGTAGTATGAGTCATATTCCTTGGGAATCCATTTAAATTTAGAAGCAGTGGAAGGACAATAGAAACTGTTCAAACTTTAGCTTCTCTATCAGGCTAAAAGGGAGATGGTTTATCACCATCACAGTGAGAGTTGCAACCCTTTTCCAGTTGGGTGGGAGCCACTAAATAAACTGATCTTGCTCAGCTGTGAACAGTGCTGACTCGGGTCTTAATATAGCTAGCAAGAATCCCTGCTCATGCGAGCTATGATTTAGATCTAGTACAACCATTAAATGCCTCTGAAAGTGATGACTGGGGTCCCTTTCAAGAGGCCGCTAATAACTCATTCGTTGAAGAGCTTGCGAAGCATAATTTCACGCCTTCTACCCTTCAGCACCTATTGAAACCCAGTTTCGAATCTACATCAAATTAACCAAATCTTTGATTTTTCCTTTGACAAGCCAAAGATTTTCTTAGTGCTGTTCATTTCTGGATCAAAATCATGTGTGGAAGAACGTATTTCAACGTTCATTGCAAGTTCCCTGCACTTCTAACAAAAAGGCTGTCTATGCTGGCTTTCAACATGCCAGGTTTGGGGGAGTGTGAAATGTATCCTGACAGTTTAATTGAAATCGCTATTGAGCATGAAGGAGACCCACCTGTAGCAAAGGGAACTAGCAACAATAAAACGCCCAGGTTAGATTTCTCAAAGTAAAGAGCATCAGGAATTGTTACTGGATGGTAATGGCTTAATGGGCAAAGTGGGACAAGCACCTTCAGAATTTAGATAATAACCACTGTCGACCTACTTTTCTGTTTGGAGCTTCTGGGTAACTTTCTTAGATTCCCTGATCTCCGATTGCTTCTTATGCGCTACTTGTTAATACATTACGAGAGGAGCTGAAGAAATAGGTCAGTGATAAGGAACACTTACGCTCTTCCAGAGGCCTGTGATCTAGTTCCCAGCATCTTAATCAGGCAGCTCGCCAAGTGTCCCTAACTCTATCTCCAGAGCATCTGAATCCCTCTCCGGATTCTGCTGGCCTTTACGTATCATGAGTACCCCACCCCACACATAAACAAATATGTACCCATATACATACAAAGTGTTATAAATGTAAAGAAAATAGAAGAGAAAACACATACAAACTGAGGTATTTGTTGCTATCCATTTGGCTTTGAAAGACATAGAAATCAGACCATTTGAAAGAAGGATCGGAGTCTCCCTTTGTCTTCTTTCATCAGCATGGCAAACTGTTGGAGCAGAATGGCTGCACCATCATAAGAATGCAGTGCTCATGTATGTATGATATTCCTAAAAATAAAGATTAGTTAAAAGGAAAAGTATAATAAAGGAAATTAGAAATAAAAATCTAACAAGGAAATAGGTATTTCATTGGGTCAAGACGACGAAGCAATGAAGATACAGACAGGTGGAAGGAGTGTACCCTATTATGAATTACTTGTCTGCTTCAATTGTTTCTTTAATTAGTATCTATTAAAATTATAGGCTCTCTGTAAGGTGGCAAGAACCTGAGGAGGAGGGGAAAGTGAGTGAGTACAGACTTTCTGTCTGTCAATCTGTCCAAGCTTAGCTGTTTGTTTTTTTTTTTTTTTGCCTCTCTTCATTTCTTCTACACATTAAAAAATATTATATTCATTTATTGCTGTATGTGTTCAAGTCCAGGTGAACAGAGAAGCCTTGAGGAGGCAGGAAGACAACTTATGGGAGTCAGTTTTCTCCTTCTACAATTTGTGTCTCAGGGATTTAATTTAGGTCCCCAGGGTCTGTGCCTATTTTATCTTCTTTCAATTTATTTTCATTAAAACATGGAGAATGTACATGCGACTGATGATACACAAGAAAATGCAACATTCTAAATCAATGTTCATCTATCTTTATTCTGGAGCTATTAAAAGTAACTATTTTTTTGTTATTGTTCACAGAGAATACTCAGCTGTGAATTTTCTCTTCATTAAATATAAATCTTTGATCATAATCAAACAGGAATATTCTCATAAACTCTGAAAAAATTATATAGAAAAATATTGTGTGGTTTTATGGCATAAAGAATAATAAAAAGAAAAAGCAATAAAAGGAACCAAAATCTAGATTTTTTTTCTTATGCTAAGCAGCTTGGCCTAGAAACCATTTAGAAAATGACTTCAGATGGAGAAAGAGTTGCTATAATGAATTAGAACATTAACATTAGGAGTCCTGGGTTCATAGCTGAAATGTTATTACTCTTGCCATTTGCAAAACTTGCTTAGGGCTTCATTTTTGAGGCAAATGAAAAGAGGATTTAACACCATTTCCTCCAAAGACAGTAATGGAATCCATTCATCTACTCTGCCATGCTGAACTCAGAGATATACGCTTTGAAGATTACACTTACAACTTCAAGTGCAAGCTGTGAGCCTACCCCAGGGGAAAACAGCTGATATCAACTGAGTGCACTAACTCTTTGATTATTTCAAAATAATTTTCACAAAAATGTGAAATATTATTATTTTTTTATTTATAGCACTCATTCTTGGAACATAGTCCTCTCACTCAGACTCTCCCCTTCACTACGAAAGGAGACTTGTTGCCGCATTTTCTCTGTCCAATCACATTAGGGCAGTGACAGGCCTGTGATTGGACAGGAATAGAGAGGCAGAGCTGGAAGTTTAGGAGTGAGGAGGTCGGAGGTCAGAGGAGAGAAATAGGAGAAGCAACATGGGAGCAGTCTAACAGAAAGATGATCCTGACCACGCGTGGTTTTAAACAGCCACAAGTAGCTCAGATTTTTACAAGGTTAGAATAATTGGGTTAAAGCATTATCTTTATCAATTGGCTCTGAAATTATTGTATTGGCATCTTGTAAATTGTGATCTTATTGATATATATACCTGATTGGATAATTGGGCTTTAAGAGTCATGTTTCTACCAGGTAACTAGGTGCTAGATTATTGATTGTGGGGTGTGTGGGCATTACATGTAAGTGAGATGAACTCGAAAACTGGGAAAGAATAGCAAGACCCCGCTGGGACATAGTGTTGAGGCCGGCCAGTACTGGCCCTAGAGTAGGAATGTGGTCCAGTGGGGCAGGAGAGATTGAAGGGTGATCTTTTTAAATATTTCCGGAAACAGATGGCACACACAAGTTTTCAGATTATTTTCATTCCCTGTTTCTGTATGTAATATCACTTTGGGGGGCTGGAGAGATGGCCCAGTAGTTAGGAATGCTTGCTTGTTGACTTACTAAGCCATAAAGTTTGGTTCCCGGCGCCCGTGTCTGGTAGCTCATAATTGTCCGTAACTCCAGCTCCAAAGAATCTCATGCCCTCTTTTGGCCTTCACAGATACCTGTATGCATATGCACATATACGCACAGACATATACAAACATGAATAAGAATAAAATAACTCTTTAGAAGTATAAATTAGCCTTCAAAAATTCAAAGTACCTTTTGATTCGGGACAAATACACGTACTCAATGTTTTAATTATATGAATATTTGTAATTAATATTGAAAAATAAACAGTAAAATATAAAACTATTTGTTTTTCATCAAGTTTATTAAGGCTGAATGAGATGTTAAAAGCAGACAACTTTAAATGAATAAAAATATTTATTAAAGAACACGTAGAAAAAAATCATCTAAGCTGTATCTCATTAAGGATGTTAATTTACCTGGCTGGAGAGATGGCTCAGAGATAGGATATAAATTCTGTTTCCAGCATCCACATGGATAACTCATGAAGTGCTCAGTGTTTCATTACATAACGATTAAACCTTTGTTCCTTCATTTGAAAGAATTATGTCCACAGGCATGTCGTATGTAGTGACTCTTGTGCAGTTGTTAATCTTGTGCTTGGCTATATGACTCACTTTGGCCAATAGTTCATGGCAATGTGAGCACAGGAAATATTAAAATAGGAGCATTGTTTGTTAATGTTTTCACCATCTGCCTTGGACTTTAGGTGTGCTACATGATCAACTTCTTTCACATGCAGGAAACTTGATTTCAGAGGATCAGATTTTGGCCAAACTATAGAATCCGACAGACCATACAGGTGTTCTATAAACGTTTCTTTCTATAAACTAAAAGTAGGGGGAGATTACTTGTTGTCATGGCAGAACATACAGGCACACATGCATACTCACACACAGTTTATTACAATTGCACAGGCTCTAAACACAGGTTCTCATACTTGCGCTCCAAATGTGTTTCTCCCTTAGTCATTTCCCCAGTCACAAATTAAAGATATTTCTATGCCAGTTGGTATATGAATGCTATGTGAGTAACTAAAGGTTCGTATAAAGGTCAACCTTAGGATATAAAAGGAAAAGTCCAAGCATACAGTCAGAAACACAGACTTTAAGAATTATAGGGGGAAAATAATCCCTAAATGACCATCTGATTATAAACGATGTCTTTGGCACAGTTTCCCAGGCCATCATTCTTTGGGGACACATCTCTTAGCCACATAAACCATTAAAATATCACATTGCAAAATAGTATTTCCATTTTCCAAATTCTTGTTCAGTGTTCCTGGAGGCTGCTGTCATATTTTTTATCTGACTTCAAGGTGATGCAAATAATTTCTGACAATTTCAAATGCAAAGGACAGTCCTTAATTTTAAATATATAATTTGGAAGTGAACCCTATGACTTTATACCTCTCTAAGAACTTCTGTCTTTTGTCCAAATGGTTTATGAAAAATAATAGCTATACATTAACTTCCCACTACCTGGATGGAGCATGATTACCTCTCTCTGTTGGTTGACATATGTTGACCCCAGATGACAGTGTTGAACAAATGGATCTGATTAGTGCCCAGTGATAGAATAATCACAGACCACACAGCGGAGGTGAAAGAAAGAGCATAAATTTTCTCAAGATGTTCTTGAAAATGCTGAATTATCTCTTATTGTTATATTTTCATTTCATAACTCACTGAAAGTCATTTCTCTGAGGGAAAGTACAGGTATACAAACTTGAAATTTGTTAATGCCAGTGAGACAAAAGTTGACAGAACCTTTTATTACATATTATGACAAACATTTTAATATTGATGGTTTCCCTTTAAAAGTCCTGCTACCCACTATAGTTTGAGGTGCACAATGACATTGTAAGTTTGCTTTAGCTTTCCACTCTCTTGCACAGAGGAGCTTACTTGTAGCAATACCAAAGATATAAGGATGTATTTTTAAAGTCTACAGTAAAGACTTGTCTATGGTAAAATCTCTGAATATACTTATTCAGAGATTAATAGATTATTGCTTTTGAGTTAGATGGTATTTCATACAGAACATTATAAATAGTGAAAAAATGTAGACATGCTTCATTGTAAGAATCTGTTTTTTTCAAGTATATATGAGCCTTTGAGAAATTGCTATGTCGTCTGGGTCTTTTTAACTCAAAAAATTCTTTACCCTACTCTTTTAGGCATGTTTAAGATGATCTTTTTATTCCGTGTTATGAAATGCATATGATCTCAACACCTGAGTATGTCTTGATTCTGTATTATTAATATCCTATTAAAGTATGATGTATGTGTCGTATTTTCACTTAAAAGTATAGTACACAGGTTTTTCTACTTTCTTAATTTTATAACCAATACCACCGTCCATTTTAGAACTCACAATGAAGCCCACACCCACCCATATAACACATAGTTTCAAGCTCTTGATAACCATACACTGATATACTCCTGCTGATTATAGTTCCTTCTGTTACATACCCCCTACCTGAGATTTCATCTCTACCCAGGTAGGATTCACAATTCTACAAACAGAAGTTCTTTCATAGCTCTAATCCAGGCCTCTGACTTCCCAAGTTCTGAGGGCTTGACTAATAGACCCAGAAGCTTGAGACATTAAACTTGGGGTTTCATATTGCTTCAGGCTTTAGCAACGAGAGATGGGTGGATCTAGGCAGTCAGGATGGGAATTTATTTATCTTGTGTTTAACTATGAGTGGTCTAACACTTGGTATCTATTTTAATTCTTGTTTTCCAAGTGTACAAGAAGCAGCAGAAGCAAGGATGATGAGGAGAGGCAGGGTAGAAGAAATATATCCAGAAAGAGAGAGAGACTACAGTTCATACTCCCCAAAAATCCATGGCTCAGACGCTAAAACCCTTAGCTCCATAAGCAATCTATATGTTGTATTTCTTGGGAACTGAGAATATAGAGACTCTGATATCTTGATAGCAGATGAGAAAATGTGAGAAAGTAAACCTAAACATGCAATGTAGCCTACTCTTGGCTTTTGTTTACTATAGATAATATATAATGTAATTATATGACACAGCAGAATATATTTCAATATATATCAAGGTATATATATTTCAAGGTATATATATATACATATATATATCAAAGTATATATATTTCAAAGTATATATATTAATACACACATACACACACATTTAATGACTATTATTTTTTATCATTCACAGATGGGACAATATATCTTAGAATGTTTCATTGTCAGTGTATATAATTATTTGCTTTTTCTGACCAACAGATGTGGCATGGTGAAATTTGATTTGAAAGGAGTGTGATAATCATTAGTGCTACTTCGTAGACATGCATATTTGTGACTGGGCAGTCTTTGTATTAGTTGTTATGCAAAGAACTATAAATTTCCCAAACACACAGCAATACCTTGGTCACCTACATGTAAACTGTTTGTACAAATATAGGTCCCGAGTCAGTAGGAAATGTGGGTAATTGCTGTGAATTTGGCTATGTAATCCTTTCTTCTTGCTGTGAAAAATAAAGTTAATATAACTATTGGTGTATTCCCAATTTATTATATATATATATACGTATATATATATATATATATATATACGTATATATATATATATATACATACACATATATGCATCTATATATGTGTGTGTATATGTATGTGTATGTATATGTGTGTGTGTGTGTATGTGTGTGTATAATACCTAACAATAAGAAAACAGACAACCCAATCAATTCACAGGCCAATGCAATGAGGAGCCTTTTCTCAAACATGATTGATAAAAAAAAAAAAAAAAATTCATCTTCAATGGCTGTCAAAGTAACACAAATTAAAAGCCATATTGAGAACGGTCTCTCATTCTTGTCAAATAGCATTTATTAAGAAAATATAAGTAAATGGTGTCCAGCATGTGGACAAAAGAGGATTTTAAATTCTAAAGGGATTAAAAACTAGAACAGCCCCTGTTGGTGGGAGGCTGCTGGGACAGAACTCATAGTTCTTGATGTTGGAGTAACTGGTAAGTTGTCCTTGCTCAAATAATAATGTCTCCCCATACTCATGCTGGGAACACCAGTGAAATGCAGTGAGTCATAAAAAGGCACAAGACATGAAAGTAGGAGTGGAAATTGCCTCAAAGAGATTTGGAGGCAGAGGGAGAAAAAAACCCCAATAATTGGGGAGAATAATCTTACAAATATATATTATATGTGTGTGAAATTGTAAAAAATAATTTAAAATTATTATTTTAAAATAATGGTTAAAAAGGAAAAAATAATCCTAATTTATGGTTTTATGGCATATATCTATCAAAGCTACAGTTTGCACGGTGATAATAATGTTAAATTGGTGTTAATATGAAAGATTTATTTTGTATCAGAAATCTAACACAAATATTTTTTCTTTTGGTTTTTCTTCATCAGCGTTAGGGGTAAAGGTTCATAGCAAATAATCGGAAGTAATATAAATCTCACACAATATGTGTGAATGACAAGGCAGAGTTTGTTTTCGCTAGGTGACACTGTCTATATCCATTTTCAATCTATTGGGAAGTGGGAAGCCACACAGGGGCAGGTGCCCTGCTTTGAGGGATTGAACCTTCTACGAATGAGAGCAGTAGTGCCAAGAGGATCAGCTGAAAAATGAGTTTGTCTTACCCTTTGCAGAAATAATAGATATATGGATATAATTCTCTATATTTAAGCTTGTCTTTACTTTTCTCTTCTCTTTAATAATTTGCTACTATGGGGCTAAATATCTCATATGTGTCCCTTTCTTTTTACAATAATGCTGCATGTAGGGGTGTGTGTGTGTGTGTGTGTGTGTGTGTGTGTGTGTGTGTGTGTGTGCGTGTCTGCCATGGTATACATAGGAAGGTCAGAGAACAAGTTGCAAAGATCAATTCTTTCCTTCTACCATGGTGGGAGTCCTAAGAATCAAACACAGGTCATCAGACTTGGCCACAGTTTCTTCCACATGCTGAGCCATATTATCCAATGCTCCTTCCTTTAACTTTTAGAGTTAAAATCCAACAGTTTCCTCAAAGTCATATTAACTTGATTTCCTTATCATCTTTGCTGTTTAAGGCCTTAACCTCAAATGTTTCTACTGAGAGATTTAAATAAATGCAATAGAATCAGAACTGCATTCCTGTCTAGACCAGGAATACTTTCTAGAAAGTGACAAACAGGGACAGAATTCTGGCCAGCACTTTTTAAGGCATCTTCCTTACTTATCCTTCTGTTTTTTTCCTTTTCTCATTCAGAGACCTAATCCCCATGGAAGAACAGCGAGTATACCATCTATCTAGACCTGCCTACTTGACTTCTTGGCCCAGGTATTCCATTCAGGCCTCCACTCTTCTATGCCTAAAAATGCTACCAAATATAAGTTTTATGTCTCCCTTCTCTAGAATCTCACTCTGATGTGAATTTATACAGCAGTTTATACTGGCTTATTTGAGTCTATAACAGTTAGTACCACAAAGCATAGTCCTACAGTTAGTTGATGTTTTCACTTTTGAGATAGTCTTACTGTAGCACCCAGGATGATATGAACCCATATATAGTCCAGGTGACTGTGAACGACCTGAGTGCGGGGCTCAGCCTACCTCTATCTTATAGCTACATTGTAATAAGTGTTTTGAAGTCTCCAATCTTTGGAATTACATTTCTGTATGATTTTGGAATTTGAAGAATAAATTTAAGTCCCATTAGAAAAAGCAAAATGTCCACCATAGATATAGCAGCGTGGCTATTTGGAGACCCCAGAAAGCAACAGCAACAATATTACAGTTGAACCATCCCACCAATAACTTTTATTTATTTATTTTTTGGTCATGTTCTGTTTCTTTTCTGCCCTAAGCAATTTTATAACTTGCTTCTTGACCACATTTGGTTTAACCATTCCAACCCATAGGCAACCGGCAAGATCATCTGTATGATGTTTGTCTTTCTGATCACCTGGCTTTTGACAATCTCGATGTATGATCACTGAAACATTTAACAAATAAATACATGCAAAGGAGAAATTGGAGATAAAATCCTGGGAAGCCAGTGCTATTTGCATGACTAGTTATCATCTGAATCTCTCAACCTAACCAAGTAGTCTGCATACTTCAATGTGTCTTTCCAGCCTATTAACAGATTCCACCATTGTAGCATTACCATTACTATTACCTAATATTATTTAATATATTGCTCTTTTGTGAATTTGCTAATGTTATCCACCTTGCCTGTGTTGAAATACAGGTTTCATTTCTTTAAAAAAAAATTTTTGACTTATATGTTATTTTGGCTAGGCATGGAGGGATGGACCTATAATCCTAGCACTGGGGACCAAGCCAGAGGGACTGCCATGAGTAACAAGCAGATATTGGCAATAGAATGAATTTCAAAGAGCAACAGATTAAGAGTCTATCTCACAGGCGAGAGCAGAAAGCAAACCTATCAGAAGTATATGACCTGTTTTTTTCTTATACACGTGTGTGCATGCACACACACACACACACACAGAGAGAGAGAGAGTCTCTTGGAATATTCAGCAAATATGAATCTGGAAGCTGACAAATGAATCATTGTCAATGATAGTACTGGCTTCTAAAGAGTGAGACGTGCTGACCTGATAGCAGGAATTACTACATCTATTTTCTCTCAGGCTTTTCAACCAATAAAGCAGATCTACAATTTACAAATTAAAAAAAAATGTATTTAAAATACAAATGTGATGCCTTGCTTGTCCACTTTTGGTGAAATGATTGCATTAGTAAGGCTAAAAATGTTTCGGCAGCAGAATATTGGTCTTGAAAGCTTTTATAAAGATTGAAAGTGTAGAGAAGATTGGCTGAATTGGTGAAGAGTTGGCAGAGATGCACCAAAATACATTTTATGAAACTCTTAAAGAATAGATAAAAATCAACTACATAATAAATGACAATTAAGTTTCATGATTCTATACATTAAGACCATCTATGATTATAATTTAGAATTTGTGATATTTAAATAGTATATCTATCTCCTTTTCTATCTTCCATAGCCTATGGTCACCATCATTATAGTCTCTGTTATTACACATGTGGTTATCATTATTATGTAAGTAAATAAGATTATGTAGGATTTGTCTTTTCCATATTATTTTTCACATCTTAATGTCTTCAGTATTCATTCCATTGAAAATGGCAAGTATTCTTTCTGTCAAATGGCTGCAGATAAGTAATATTCCATTGGGAGTCATTCTTCTATTACATTAAGTATGCTTCCAGACCAATACTACTGGAAATGATATTCCAATGAGTACATGCTCAATACAGATAACTTTTCAGCACATTGACATTATTTTCCCTTAGACAAAAGGCCAGCTTTGAACTAAATAAGTGCTATGGCTCCCTACATACATATAATTTATCTTCAAGACCAATTTTTTTTTCCTGCCTAAGTGTTCTTCTACTGGAGAGAGAAGTCTTCTATACTCTTAGAGAAAACCACCTTCCTCTTTCCCAGAAACTAAAATTGTCAATAATATATACTCATTTATGCTACTGACAGTAAACAAGATTTCCTTTTCCTTAGTTTCTACCCCAATTTTAACTATTTTAAGTATATGAGAATCTAATTGTGGCTTTAACTTCACTGGTGATTAATAATATGAGTGTATTTTAATATGCCCCACAGCCATTGGGTTACATTTTTAGGGAGAATGTGTTGTTAGATACTTTGCACATTTTTTCATGTTGTTATTAGGTATCCACTTCCTCTGTAAAGGCAAACCCGCTGCCTAACATTTTCTATAAGGTCCCTATATAGCATTCATCTCCATTACTGAACTTTTATGTATCACTTTATATACCAGCCTGCGTCTCTTCTATAAGGTCTTTAAAAGCAGGACCATTAACTACTCAGCTTAACGTTCTTTCTAAAAGACGAGCAGTGAGGTCTCGTTATTTATCTCTGTACCTTGCTTTCACACACCTAACACAGTTAAGGTCCTCAGCAAGGACTGAATTGATTCAGATGACCCAGTCTTCACTAAGTGAAGGGGGGATCTTACATTTTCACACAGCTCTTATCAGATGGTACATATCCCAGGCTTCCACGTGATAAGCAAGTGAACAGTTTCCAGAGTAAGCAATCCATCACTTTCCATTTCTTTGAGCTTGTCTCATTTCTATTCAATCACTTTCCTCCCTCCCTAGTGTTTACTTTTCAAATATAGGAGGTGCTACCGTCTTAAATGGGATTGAACTTTGGTTGTGTGACTACTTGAACAGATACCTTAGAAGGGCAAAATAAATCTTATGAGCACAGAAAGGGAAGATGACATTTCTCTGTGGCCACGGCTGCTTGGCTAGCAGAATGTAGCTACCTGCCAAACTCTCTTCCAATGCTTTCGGCTTTCATCTAGTAGTTAATTCATCACCATGGGGTTTAGTTGTAAGGAAATTCAATCCAACCGAGAGCATTCTAACAGGCTTATTGTCTATCATTGCTTTTCCATAGAGATAGTGGGCTCGGAAACTTTAGCTCCTCTCCTGAATATCCACAGACACAAACAAGTTGCCTGCAAAGGTTCGGCATTTTTTCATTTTGTCTTGACAAGTGTCCTAGAATTGAGATTATATAGCAGTGGTTCTCAACCTACCTAATGCTGTGACCCTTTAATATAGTTCCTCATGTTGTGCTGACCCCCAACCATAAAATTATTTTTGTTACTACTTCATAACTATAATATTCTACTATTATGAATTGTAATGTAATATCTGATATACAAGAGGTAAGGTATGTGACCCCCCCAAAGGGGTGGTGACCCACAGGTTGAAAACCACTGATAATGCATAAATAGCCTATGAATATTCCTGCTTTTCTTAACAAAAACACTAAAAATCAAAGAGACAAATACTTCCACTCACTATAAAACCTTTCAAATATAATTTCCATTGAAATATTTTTTTTTGTATTTTCAGAGGGAGTTATGGATTATAAATTGAAAAGATCCTCCTTCACTCTTCCCACAAAGAAAGAGTCTTAGAAAGTGATTAATATATTGGCACAGGGAACTGGGAAATAGCCGACTTCAAAACTGAACAATAATAAAAGGCAGAAAACTCTATCCAGGGAAATAACAAAACAACCATCGGACGTCAAAGTAAGGCAAATGAAATGAAATCTGTCAGCAAACTTTGTCTTCTCCTGTTGAGCAAAAGCATTCAATCTCTGTAAATTTAACTTTTATTAGCCTGAGGTTGACGTAGAGGCTTACTGCTGAATAAGCTCACCCTTTCTAGCGCCTTCTGAACTCTGGCTAGATGGTTAAACTCAACTGTTGTAGCCTGAACTCCTCTCCAAGTTGACTGATTCAAATTGGCTTCTCTCAGCTTCTGATTGGATTTTTGCTTGGCCTTAAACTAATTCTGTCAACCTCTTCTATTCTTCTGGCTCCTTCTCATTCTCTGGCTCCTTCTATCTTCACCTGCAACTTGTCTCTGTAAAACTACCTCTCATTTCTCTGTGCTCTGCTCTACCTTAAGTAGCCTCTCTTCCTTTGCTGTTCTCATGAGTACTGGCATATCCTACCTCTGACTCATTCTGTCAAATCTTTCTCTGAATCTTCACTTTGACGCCTCAATTAGATGTCACTTTCAAAAATGGCTGCTTCTGTTTATAAACTAAGTGTATGTACATTGTATTAAGGGTGTGTCTTTCTTCAAGCCAAAGCTTTTGTAATCCAGAGCATGTCTACCTTACACCTGGACCACATATACCGTTGAAGGTTTTTAGATGTGATCCCTTGCCAGAATAGCCATGTGACTAGATTAAAATTCTTCCACAAATACCTTCTTGTTTGATTATAGTCATATCTATCACAATATGTATATGTTCCTTTGAGAATTTCTGTTTTTGCCCTTTTCTAATGCTATAATTGAATTGATTATTTCTATTATTTATACTTAACAAAAAAAGTTGTTTCAATACTTGTTTACTTATTGTTATGTGACTGATCATTGCAGCATGATTCATTATTAAGCAATACATTTCAAATTGTTTATAATCTTATTCTAAGTAATGTAATTACCATCAAATATTGCACTGGAGACAAAGACTTCTTGTTTTTGACCACAAATTATCTTGAATTAAAGAGATCTCTCAGTACTGGCATCATATGTAATATAGGTATTAGACTCAAAGAGGAGACAATCCCTCCCTTCTGTCACTAAATTGCGGAGAGAATAGCACTTGAATTATACAGGCTTGGAGACTTCTCTTTGGATTCCTTTGTAAAGCTCAAACTCTCCTACATGTCAGCACAGAACTTGAAGGTGTCTTCCTTGTATTTTTTTTCAGTCCTTAAAGACAGATATTGTTCACAACCTCCATGACTACCAGAAAGAACAGCATTCTTTTGTTCCAGTTAAAATAAGGAAGAGATAGACAACAGAAAGAACTAACATCACACTGTTTTCTCAAGTAGTTTCTGAACAAGGGTGCTACATGGGCAATCGCTCTGAGGAAGCTACAGGAGATATTTTACCTCTTACTGAGAAGCAGAAGGGAACTGCTAACCTAACAACTTGGCTGTGCACCAAAGTTTATAATTGCCCAGCATCATCCATGGTGAGAGCAGCCTTCTCTCAGGATTATTCAAATTTGGGAAATGAATAATATGCCTATATTGGAATGGATAAAATATCACTAAATGTTCATCTAGATTTCTTTTTTTTCTCAAGAACAGTATCTGCTATCCATTTATCTGTAACTCATGAGTTTGATCAATGATAATAAGTGTCAGTTATTAACTGATGTGATGGCAACATTCTCATTTGGAATAGACGTTTGAGTAAATAGACATCTGATTAGTCCTTTTAGCTATATTCCTTTGACTCTACTTCCAGAGTTAGGATCCTAGTCTTCACTTCTTAGATTCTTGTCTCCAACTTGGGGCTACAGGGAAGATAAGCCTCGTGGGGGTGGGGAATATTTGTCACAGAGGAATGTTCTAGAATGGAATTTTGAGACCTTGCTTTCTTTTTTCTCCTCTTTTCTATTGTATATTGGTCACCCTATAGAGAGTTTTTCCTCCAGTCATTTATCCTCTCAAGAGGCATCATCACAGACTCACAGCCATGGTGGCATCTGGGCATCAACACAAACCCGTTTGATCATTATAAGTTGAAGATGTCACAAAAAGATGCCTAAGGCACATATCATGCAACATCTCCAGAGATTTCATTTGTTGTCCACTTATCAGGCAATGTTGCTTACTTTATTAGTATAGGAAGATAATGGGAAACTTAGGTATATAATAAATACATTAGAAATGGCAGTTTTAATGAGGGCTTGCATAAGTTTACAATACTAGGTACAACAGTGATTCCCTTAAAAGACAAAGACTAGAGAAATAAAATGAAATGTGCCTCTAGACAAATAGATTATTCTCTATTATTTATCTTCTGCAGGAGGTCTTTAGCTGTAGGTACTCTTATTTTCTCAGGTCCATGTATCTTTCATTTATGCCACCTGAAAATATCCAAATTAATTTTAGAAGTATCTTTATTGTCTTTATTGATAAAAATCTGCATAACTGTCTGGGTGAGAGATTACTGTTTAAGAATTCAAATGGCCGGGCGGTGGTGGCGCACGCCTTTAATCCCAGCACTTGGGAGGCAGAGGCAGGCGGATTTC
>NW_022196909.1:30352194-30367534 GCF_008632895.1 Mastomys coucha
TACAAAGTGAGCTCCAGGACAGCCAGGGCTATACAGAGAAACCCTGTCTCAAAAAACCAAAAAAAAAAGAATTCAAGAACACAGTGAGGGAGTCTCAAACTTAAATAGCTCATTAAAGTTTAGCTAAATTAAAAAAAAAACAAATAAGTAAATTCTTCAGGAGTCACTAAGTCACTATACTAGTATTTAAGGAAATATGTTAAGGTCATGAAAATAATATTTTAAACTAATTTTGAAATATTGAATAATCAAAAAATATTAGTGGCTCGGTAGTACTTGTGTTGCTGTTATGTTTTCTCATTTTGGTTTTTGTGTTTGTTTGTTTTTTATTGTCAGATTGTATTCCTGGACACTCAACTACGAAACAACGCCAGTTTTAAGCTCTGAAAATGAGGTTGGTGTGGAAGTTTCAGGCAAATACTCACATTTTTCTTTTAAATCTGTAGTTACATACTTATTTAGATATAAGTGTCAAATAGGACAGAAAAGGCTAGTTTCTGACATTTTATAACTTTGAAAATTCAGACTCCTATATTAGTTTCCTCATATTTTCTTGTACTGTTGCTCATTTTCTGACCCTGTATTCCAAGACCATGTAGGCAACTTTATAGATTTCTGATAAGTGTGTGTGTGTGTGCGCGTGTGCACATGCGTGCGTGTGGTATTCTTCTACATTCTAGTCATCAAACTCAGGTCTTCAGTCCTTCTTGGCAAGGGCTTTAATGACTAAATAATCTTGCAAACCCATTGCTTTATATATTTCACAGCATCCAGCTTCATTCTGAGTTGGGCTCATGACTTGAGAAACATTGAATATATTCACAGGAAAATTTATTATTGCTAGTACAAGGTTCTCCTTTCAATTAAAAATAAGGTTATTGCTATTATTTTATTATTATTATTTATTATTTTATTATTAACTTGGGTGTATGTGGGTTTTTTTCTGTATATATACGAATATATGTACCCATTTCTGTATTTTCACACAAAGGCCAGGAGAGAACTTGGAACTGGAGATGTAGGTAGTTTGAACCACAAGCCTTGGGTATTGGGAACCACACCCAAGTGCTCTGAAAAATCACTAGCATTCTTAAACAGCTGAGATATCTCTCCAGCCCTGATCTTTCAACATTCACTGAATGTACTACCTATGGTAGTACAAAGTCTATATGATTTTGAGTGTTTAAATGACCTTCTAATACTTTGATTTGAATCAATCATACTGATGATCATCTTTTATACTTAGAAACATCTGATGCATCTATATATAGAAAGGGGATATTTCAAATATATATTTATACACTTTTATTTCAATTGTCAAAGGACGTAAACTCAGAGTGAAGATAAATAGTTCTCTATTGATAGGTTTTTAAAAATGGTTTGATACATTTTATTTCATATGTATATTTTAAGATAAAGTTCCTTGACATCCCTCTAAGATATCTGTGTACTCTCTTAATCTGTCACTCTGATGAATACTCGAGGACATTAACAAAAGCATGCCTGAACTACAGTTGTTCATGTTTTATTACAAGGACATCTGGCAGCCCATTACTTATAAGAATCTTCATCCTCCGTGTATACTTTTTTCTTTCATTTTAAGTGTTTAGTTTATATGATCCAATGAAGTCAGTAAAATATATGACTTTACCATGCATACAAATTTCTCTACTTTCAGTTCCCAGTTGGTCAATAATTTTCTGGAAGTTTTTTTGAGCTATACTGAGGGAGATTCACACTGTCTGTGAACAGAACAGTGACTCCTCTTTTCCTCTACCCAAGCTGTTATATTTCAGAAATTTTACACCTAAAGTTGATTTATTTTCATCTCTCAAGCTTTGAGTCATCATTTTTTGCATACATTATATAAATACTAAGTGTTTGAGTATGAAAATAGAGGATCAAATACTCAATGAATTACCAAAAACTAATTTTACCTAAAAATTTTAAAAGAACTCCACTATGATAAAAGTAATGGACTTCTACCAGAAACATGGATCCATCTGTCAATTTTTTATGCATCTGTTCATCTGTAAACATACATAGAGTCTAAATTTCAAACATTATCATTAAAAATAGAAATACTTTCAAAGCTCACAGGTTCCTGGATTACTACAAACTCCTTTCTTTCCCTGTTATTTCCAACACAAACACAAAAGTATATACATACATACATACATACATACATATGTGCATGAAAATGTGTACATTATATGTATATTTGTATATTAAGAGCTTGAAATGAATAACAATTTTGTCATACAAAAGTAATATATGAAGTAGAATTTTTCAAAAATTAAATGTGAGATGCACTGTTACTTTTTAGTAAGGGTACTGGAAGTATTTAACGACTCCTGCAGATTATAGTTACTGAAAAAGAATCCATATTAGGTTTAGTAAAACTAGTAAATGTAGTATATTTGTTATATGTTACATTTGAAGTATGCTACAAATTTCTGTATTTTAACACCTAACAACCAACAGTGATGATAGCCAAAATTGTCCTCATTTTAAAGTGATTTTCTCACTGTAATAAAGCTGTACTTCAATGACCCTCACATCACCAAAAGATTTTACCTCCCTCGTAGTTAAGCTGAGAGTTGACAGTTCTGCTATGCCAAGGAATGAATTGTAGGCACGATTTTTGGATACAGACTTGCTGCTATGGTCAAAGCTATTTGACTTGAGTGAGTGACTTTATTCTCAGCCAGAGAACAGGTTACATTCATTTAAGAAATGGTTTGTGTATTAAGATGGTCTATCCATAAAGTCATTCACCAACTGTTTCAATGACCAATGGTTCTGCTTGGAGGGTGGCACAGACATAGGTGAGGGTAAGAATCTGGTTCATTGGCTGTGATAATTTGGAAAAGCATTCATCTCAGAGAAAGAGTAACTTATAAAGCCCTCTTCTTCAAACTTGATACAAGAGTTACAAACATCAAGCAAAGCATTCAGTCTCACTCTTTGTTCTGTTACAAGCAACCTCCCTAGTTAATCTTCTATGTTTCTTTTGGGTATATAAATATTTTTGAAATATGTAAGCTGTTCTGAAATCCAATGTCTAAAGATTGTTCTTATTTTGGGCTTGTACCACAGTAAGAGCCAAGATTTTTAAGCTCTACTAAATATAAAACAAACAAACAAACAAACAGACTTTATATATTTATGTTCATTTAAGAAAATACTAGCCAGGTGGTGGTGGTAGTGCATGCCTTTAATCCCAGCACTTGGGAGGCAGAGGCAGGTGGATTTCTGAGTTCGAGGCCAGCCTGGTCTACAGAGTGAGTTCCAGGAGAGCCAAGGCTACACAGAGAAACTCTGTCTTGAAAAAAGAAACAAACAAACAAACAAACAGAAAATACTAGTAGTGATGTATTATTTTGAAATGTACAGTTAATATGTTTGGAGTTATTTAAAATTTATTATTGAGAAAAATGTATGTATTTTCAGTATTGCTGTAGACAAGCATCTACATAAGACTTAAATTGATTGTTGTTTTATCAAACAACTTTTATAATACTCATTTTTATTGTTATAATATTATATAAATTTTAAAGAATATGACAAAAATAGATATTGTACATATTGAAGGTGAGGACTCTGGGAGGAGTTGGGGTACAAAAGAGAAACAAGAATGTGATTTAATTCTATTTACTTAAAATATGTTTTTAAATGTTAACAAAGTCAGATAAATTAAAATTATGTAACTTTTCTCATCATAATGCAATAAAACTTAAAAAAAATAAAGTGATTTTCTCTAGAAATAAACCACAAATATGTTAACACTGTTAGTTTAACCCTCATTAAATTCAGAGGGCTAAGTTCACTCTACACAAGAAATGACCAACATGTATACATTAAAGATACTTAAAAGACAAAGAATCTTGCTATAAAATTGATGCACAGATAATGACTTTTATGTTTATGTATCTAGCAATAAATTAGGGAAGAAAAATTATTCATGTCTAAATTTGATTATCATTAAAACTACAAATACTTTCAAATTTCACAGGCTCCTGGATTACTACAAACTAACTTCTTTCCCTGTTATTTGGACACAACACACAAAAGTATATACATACATGCATACATACATATATTAAGTCTCTGTAAAGAGACTTCTAATTTTAGGAGATATATTTTGTCAGCTCATATGTTGAAACCATCATTATTCTAAAGATATGAAGTGATAAGCAGTTGTCACAGAACTGATCTCAAGGAGATATAATGAATCTGTGTGCTTAACATGTTTGTACCACTGTCTGTTGAATGAAAGTGTAATAAATATTGAAGTTTAATATCTCTGGCCAAACAGAATTCCTGTTTATCAACTTCACATCCTTGAGGTCTCTGGACTCCACACACATAGGTGTGGCTTGCAGTTTCTAGGTTGTCTCTACAGCCACTAGGAATGGGTCAACAGTGTGCTATTTCCCATCCTAGTGGGCTCCAAAACTCTGCAGCCACGCTCAATCTCACAGACTTCAGTTTCAGCCAACCATTGCAAATCACCCATCCACCTGTTATTCAAAACTTGGTTTTCTACAACTTTCCCTCACTCTGTTTCTTGAAAGCTTCATTTTTACCTTCTATAAATGTTCATTCTATCATCTGTTACGTTAATTTTTATTTAATTTCTAAATTGTGATTGATTAATTTTTCAGTCTTCATGACCTCCAACTGGCTTTCCTTTAAGGATGCTTCCTCTAGCTAAGAAATTGATCCACATATGGGTTCAGGAGTTTAGTGTTCTTCCTGCTCTTCCAGAGGACCCATGGTTGATTCCTTGAATATATGTCAAGCAGCTGACAACTGCCTGTTAAGTTCAGCTCTAAGGAAAATGAAACCTTGTTTGTCCTCAAAAGACACCTATACTCATGTGCAAACACACACACACACACACACACACACACACACACACAAATAAATGAAAACAAACCTTCAAGTCTACTTGTAAACATTACTAACATTACTTTTATATATCTTTACTTAAATCCTTGACTTGTGTTTAAAATCAACTTTGCAACACCACAGTTATCTGCATGAAATTTTGCTATTGGCCTAAAGTTAGTAATACAGAGATTTGCAACTTTAATTATAATTAGGAGATACAAGTGTTAAATATGATTTTCTTGAGAATAAATACATTTTTATTTACTTTTGCAACTTGAACTTATCTGAATGTAGTAGGTGTTGGCGAATAGTGTCATTAAATAGATAAAATACTATACTGACCTACTAATATAGTATTTAAAGTTAATTTTCTTAATTAAGTTATAGTATACAGAAAATGGAACAACAGGTATAAAACAAAGAGACAATCATGGGATACAAGGTGACTGGTTCATGAAGTAATTTTGTTAAGGGTAGGTTTAATATGTTTTTGTTTAAATTAAAACACCAGATCAAGATTTAAATGCCATATTGTCTATAGCCATACAATACCCTTAAATCTATTTACAATGTCTGTTTTATACTTTTCTTTAATAATTATTAGTGTGTACTTATTAATATTTAAAAGTAGAAATACTTAAAGATTATATAATAGAGCACTAAGAGATTTGAGTATTTAATATAGATTCTTATACTTCAAAGAAGGAATTTTATGGTTGGAACTTTTTAGATAGCACGAGTCTTTTGATTTAATACAATTGCTTTACCAATAAAATAGGGAAAACACATTGTCTAACTGTATAATATGATTGCTACTGGGATTGTTCTAGTATTGACAGTATAATTAAAAATGCTATCTTAATAATAATCATTGCACTATTTATTAAAACAATGACAACTTTTCAAATCACAATTATCAATGTGTTTGTATTATTAGCCTCTCTTCAAATTATTAATTTAAAAATATTATTATGCAAATTTTCTAACACAATTGAAGTGATCTTCAAACTAACCAAAGAGAAGGATTTGCTAAGGCAGGAAGAGAAATTCATCAAAATTTGGTGTTAGGCAATGAAGAGCTTTCTAAAAGCTCTACTTAGGCTAAGAAGACAAGTAATTGAGACCTGTATCAGAGATGTGGTTCTGTAAATGCAGTATGACATGCATTAGGGACAAGAAATAAACACTGTAAGCTCAAAAACAGGAGTGATCAAAGATTCAAATTCAAGATTGCTGTCCCATTACATTGTATTAATATTTAAAGATATAAGAAAGATATTCAGTAGACACTATAATGTTACAAATGTATATGGTTCTTTGATATTCTAAATAATCAGTCAACTCCAAATTACTTTGTGTATTTTAAATGGCTGGCTACATATAATTCAATATCAAATATGTGGCATAAATATTTTAAGGCAAAGGAAAATAAACATGTACTTGATTTAAAATTAGTGTCATATAAGGTTGTTCAATTACAGAGTAGTTCATGTATAGGAATAAGACTTCAAAATATTTCATAATCCTTGATAGTACTCAGTTTTCAGTGAATAGTATGATTTTCTAAGGGCCATTCTGGTCCAAACCAAAACAATACCCCTTGTAGTGTCTATTTCTGGTTGTCAACTTGACTATATCTGAAATGAACTACAATCCAGAATTAGAAGGCTCACCTGTGGCCCTAATCTGGAGGCTGAGAGATACAATTTTCTGACCTGAATCTTGACAGGGAGATCTTGAGGCATAGTGGCTATGAATCCCAGAAGATTAAGATAGGAAGATCTACGAGTTCAAGGTCATCTGGGATTAAAGGTGTGGTGGCTCCCACCTTTAATCTGGACCACACCTTTTGCTGCAGACCTATATAAGGACATTGGAAGAAGGAAGGCTCGCTCTGCTTCACCTGCTCGCCTTGTGGGACTGAGCAACTGCTGGATCCTTGCACTTTCATTCACAGCTGCTGCTGACCTTTGTTGGGAGTTGGACTACAGACTGTAAGTGATCAACAAATTCCTTTACTGCATAGAGACTACCATAAGTTCTGTGACTCTAGAGAACCCTGACAAATACACCCCTAGACAAATCAAAACACAGAGTCAGAACCATAACAACAAGAGACGTAATTTCTATGAACCATTAAGGTTTAACTTGTCTTGAGTCCTGGTTTGTAAATAAAGATCTTCTACTAGACTACTTTTGTTTCATTGGTTCATTAAAATGATATATGTTATTTCAACACTCTGTCATCAACCAACAAAGAAATTAAACATTTGTAGTTCCAGGTTAGACAGTAATATATATATTACTGTTTATATATATAATATATATATATCTGTCTATATATGTGTATGTATACATATATATACATATATAGACAATAATATATAAAAATATATAATGGCACATATATATATATAACATATATATAATATGTAATCAAAAAAATTCTATATTTACTATCTGTGACTGTAAATTTAACTCTATTACCAGAATTCTTGTTTATAATATTTCTTAGTATTTAAAAGCAGAGGCAATATTTCCCTTTAAGGCAAGTATCTATATATTATAGTTTTAATGACATATACACATTAAGAATTCAGTACTTATAAAAACAATGCAAACAAAAAGATAAGCTGAGGCTTGAGACCAACAGCTGATATCCAGATAAAAAATAGTCTTAGCTACTGTCTTTGTTAGGTTTCTATTGCTGTGAAGAGACATTATGACCAAGGCAATTCTTATGAGGGACAACATTTAATTGGGTCTGGTTTGCAGTTTCATAGGTTTAGTCTATTATCATCATGGTGGGAAATATTTGCAGTGCAGGCAGACATGGCGCTGGAGAAGGAGCTGTGAGTTTTGCATCTTGATACAAGGTGTCAGCAGGAGACTGTAATTCCATACCAGGCAGAGCATGACCATAGAGAGCTCAAAGCCCACCTCCACAGGGACACACTTCCTCCAACAAGGCCACACTTATCTCAAAAAGGCCAAACCACTTAATAGTGCCACTCACCATGGGTCAAGCATTCAACTACATAAACCTGTTGGGATCAAACCTATTCAAACCACCAGAGCCACCCAGTCTTGTGATGCTAACTCTTGACCAATGGCTCAGTCTTCCTAATGCTTTGATCCTTTACTACCTACAGTTCCCCAAGTGATGATGACCATCAATCATAAAATTCCTTCCTTTGCTACTTCATAAGTGTAACTTTACTACTGTTATGAATCTTAATGTAAATATTTAATATGCAGTATGGTCTTTGATAACCTACATGAAAGGGTCATTTGATCCCAAAGGGGTCATGACCCAGATGTTCAGAACTACTTCTCAAGGTAAATACTGGAAGAACTGAGTTGGTTCAAAAAGCATCCATCTCTACACAACTGCCTGTTAGAGATGTGTAGTAGAAGTAGCTTCATGATAGTGTTAGCAGTTGCCCAAGTTTATGCTTAATGTCAGATGTACTATCTGACTGGTTTTTTTGGATCCTTTGTTTTTTTCTTAAACATATTGTATGACTTTGATAAAATTACACTCATTTTTCTCTATACTATAGTTATAAATATTTGAAAGCATGAATATACACAAAGAACTATTTGGATAAAGTAAGTCTAAAACAATAACATATATAAGTATATTATCCTCAAGGCATACTGAGATAAATTCCGCATTTGTGAAGTCTTAAATACTTCAATTTATATTGGTGTATTACATTTTCACTTTTTGTTATTAGTTTTGGACTCTCTAATTTCTTTGTATCACCACAAATATCTCATATCTCTATGTGACTTCTTAACAGCCTTACGGACTAAACAAATTCTCTGGAAGTAACCTTATTTGTATTTATTTGGAAAATGTTCCCATGGGACTAAATGAGAGAAAACTAGAAATACTAAAAATGGCCTATTTTCAGGTCTCATTAACATGTTACCCAAGAGCAAGGAGACTCTCAATTCCCTTTCATGTGTTATATAAATGCCATCTATATCAAAACATAGCTTTTAAAAAAAGATTTATTATTAGTTGTGTGTTTGTATGGGCATGGTGTGCAGGTGCCTGTGGGGACCAGAATGGGTGATTTGATTTCCTAGAAATTAATTTAACAGGTAGTAGTAAGCAGAAATACATACATGCTACAAACCAGAGTTGGATATTTTGGAAGAACTGCAAGTACCCAAACCATGAGCTTTTGGTTGAAGAGAAACTTCACCATTTTTCTTTTAATACCCTGTGCCAAGTTGTCCTTGACAGTAGCTGAGGGTGGGGTGCATAAGGCAGATGAGAAACAGTATAGAGAATCCTGATCTTTAGCTCCCAAATAGACCCAACTGTGTCTCATATCAGTTGAGGTGGCATTAGGACTGAGGTTCTCACCCAGAGAAGAGAGTGTGCACTGCAAGATTATCAAGGGAGGAATGTTTTTTCTGGGTACAGATGCTGAACAGTAACCAATTCCAATGGTGTTTTAGCCATACTTGTTGCAAACACAGAGCTAGAGCATTAGGAAAGTGTTCCCTTGATGAAATGAGACCGCTGTAGGAGAAGGACATAATGCCAAAGGAGAAACACTCATTTCCACCTCTACAACCTTTTTGCTCTCAAGAAATCGATGAGAAAAAGAGAAGATCTCTTTTTGATCTCTTGGCGACACACATGTTGCCATACCAGATATTAGAAGATCCCTTTATGTCCTCAGTTTATATATGCTGTGTTCTAACTCCCTGTTTAAAAAGTACTACCAATGAGGGATACAAAGCAGATAGTGAAACTGATCATTGTGAAAGAAGTTGGCAATGACTTTGGTGTGGGGCAAGATACAGCTGAGGGCTACTCATCAACCATCAATAGTAACATCAATGATGCGATGGAAAAGCGCACTAAGTTAAACAGCACCTAACTGTGGCCACAATTTCTCCAATCTAAGGTTGATGCTCATAAATCTCAATGTCAATGAGAAGCTGGAATCATTGATCAGGATGGAAATAAATGAGAAGAGTTTCAAGAGACTGTCCATTGTAGACAGATACCATGGAGCAGAAGGAAAGAAAGAGCACATGTGCCGATGGAGTGCTCCACACATAGAAACTAAACTACAATAGTGTGTAATGCGCATTGAGTTTTCTGTAAATAGTAATCACCCTGAGGCTTTTGTTTCAGGCAAAACATTTAATAGTGTCTGACCTTTAATCTTATTGATGAGAAAAAAAAATAAGACATGGAAAGTTAATGAGCCCATGATTCTTTGTGGATGAGCTTGGGAATTGACTTCAGAAGATTGCTTATTGAGCCTGATTTTTAAACCACTGGTACAGATGGATTGTGTCACTTCAAAGTTTTGATACTGAAGGAGTGAAGAGATGGGTCAATGAAAAAATTACGTGCATGAGGATTTGAGTTTGAATTATAGCACCCATGTGCAGTTTCATGTAAGCGTAATTAGTCGGTGTATAGGCAGAGATACAAAGTTCCCTAGAGCTTACCAACAAGCCAGCTTCACTGAACCCCTAAGATTTATCTTCACTTTTTTCAAATAATAAGTCACAGAGTGAATGTTCAAGGCACTCAATGTTGTCCTGCTGTCTCCATAGGCATGTGCACATCTGTGCTCACCTGCTTACAAGGAGATACACATGTACACATGATCACAGACAGATGGGTAGGTATACACACACACACACACACACACACACACACACACACACACACACACACACACTTCTATGTTGAAATCCTAATAACTAGAACCTTATAATGTGACTGCTATACTTGGATAAATAAGGACCAAAATGAGGGGTCTAGAATGGGATCTTAGAATGGGAGGATCAAATACGAACCAGGAGAGGGAGAAAATGAGGGGTAAGGGAGGGAATCCAGGCAGGACCAGCTATGGAAACCCAATAAAGAACTTAGAAATTTCACACACACACACACACACACACACACACATTCACGTATGTATTTGTGAGGAACAATAGTGGTAGAAAACACCATGGAAATAAGGCTTTCTGAAACATAACAGGAATGAGACATCAATGAGCTTACAGAGATTTTGGTAGAATACACAGGGCTTAAACAGGTCTATATGGGGTCCGAGCACTGAGATGTATATAAGCCTCCATCCCTAAACTAGAACCTACCTCTAATTGATAAGTACTCCTAAATGAAAAACTAGTTTCTCAAGTGGAGTCTCACTGGGTACAGAAACGACACATCAGGTCAGGAGATAGCTGGTCAGTTGACAGATGGCCAACACAGAAACACACTCAAATGCTACTTTTGGATGATTTTTGACTCATAATGTTTTTTTGTCCTTGTTTGTATTTTTTCCCTTACATATCTTTCGCTTATATTTTGTTGTTTCTGATTCTGGTTTTCTCGGAATGCAAACGTATGTGTTCCAGTGTCTGTATGTTTTTTGTGCATTTTCTTTGGCCCTTTGTTCCCTGCTCGTTTGTGTATTTGCTTTCTCTTCTTATTCCAGTTTTATTTTATTTTGTATTATTAATCTATGGGTGTCTGTTTTCTAATGGGATAAAGAAATTGTGACTATGGGTAGGTGGGGAAATGGAGATATCTGAGAGGCATTGGGAAGAGGGAAATCATAATCAGAATCTATTATGTGAAAAATCAATACAAATTTTTTAAAGAGGTAAAAATGAAATACTTAGAGTGGTCCTTAATATACCAAGACTTCTACGGTTATTAGTGGACTCTAGGACACATACATACTGAGAAAAGTAAGGCCAAGACTGAGAGAATTAACCCTTCTCCAAGGCCAGGAGGATGGCTGTAATAAGAAATGCACATGGATGAGTGATGAGTCCTTTCTCACAGTCTTCTCCTCTCCCAAACTGAAGCAACAGTAACTTTCTACCTTTCGGATACCCACTCTTTATTTTTCTGTGGAGTCCCAACCAAGGCAGCCAGTTAGCCTGAGTTCCATGTGTATCCATAGAGACTTAGTAAAATTTAGAAACCACTTTTCCTATGTATCTCACCTAGTGAGTTAAAAAAAAAAAAAAACGTAAGAACAAAGTCAACGCACACAAATTAATGCAAGAGAAAATGGGTATCTGTCATTATAAAATAAGTTTGAAAAGTCTCCTAAGCCCTGAGGCCAGAGGAAATGGTGTTCCCTGTAGCGCTCTACTGACAGCATACCTGAGAGTCAACCTGTGTTCTGCCTGAGGCAGGAAACAAAGCGAGGTCCCTGCTTATAGGAATACTTCTACACCATTTAATATAACCTACTAGGGAAAAAAGATATAATTTGGTGTACACAATTTTAGGACATATTTGACTTTGGCCCATCTAACTCAGGATCTCAAACCTTTATATTTGGCAAATAAATTATTTCATAGATTTAATATGGGAAATCAATGGAATAACATAGTGTTAACTGAATGTTTGCTATTGGTATCATTATCGCTGCATTTCTGCAAGTACTTGGCGTATAATAGGTACTGAAGAGCTAGTATCTGTAATTATTCTTTTTATAATAATTATGAGACAAGATGATAAATGAAGAAAGACCAGAATACACTGGTTGGTTCTTGTCAACTTGATGTGTACCTAGACATACCTAGAAGAGGAGATCTTAATAAAGAAAATACCTTTCCTATGGTTGGCATGTCTGTAGGGGATTTACTTGAACATTGGTGTGGGAAGGCCAGGCTTCCTGTGGGCGATGCTACCCCTAAGCACCCTGGGCTTGGGTGGTGTCAGACAACAAAGCTGAGCAAGCCATAGATAGCAAGCATGGAAGCGGTACCCCTTCATGGCCACTGTTTTCATTCCTGACTCCAGGTCCCTGCCTTGAGTTTCTACCCTGGCTTTACTTGGTGATTAATTGTTCAGATAAAAAAAAAAAACAAACAACCAAAAACAAAAACAAAAAAAACCCTTTCCTTCCCAAGTAACTTTTGGTCACGGGGTTCATCCCAGCAATAGAACCTAACAAAAAACCACACCTAGGGACTATGTGTCTAACATGTAGTTTAGAAGTTTTATTCCAATTCCTTTGTTTTATAGAAGGGCCTATTGAAACTTGAGGGGAGGGGACTGAAATAATCTCACCAAATATTATTCTCAAGGATGCATCTCACCTAAGTGCCTGTCGAACCTCGCTTTACCAAATCAAGTTGTTACCTTAATGTATGACACTTTTTTAACCTTAGGTGTGTCTTGTCACCTATAGTAATCATGGTGACTAACTCATAAAGGATATGTAGTCCACGTTTGCTGAGTCCAAATCTTTAGTAAAAATGAATGTTTCTAGAATATATGAGGATATTTGCCCCACCCCCACCCCCTGATTGTCAGAGGTGTATGTCCTCGTTGGGTGGTAGAGTTGCATTTGCCTCTATAAGGAAAATGTACTTTATCAATGACAAAGTATAGGATCTTAATCCTTGGGGACTTTGGAAGTTAAGAGGTATGAGCAGATGACAAATAGCATAGTGGAAGTCTTTTCATTTGTTTGTTTGCTTTGTTTTTTAATTTTGGAAGACATAGAAAACACCAGGAAAACACGTAATACACTTCTCCAAAGTCATGCTTTCGCACAATTTTACCAGTCCCACCGCTAGCAAAGGACATAAAGGCTTAGTAGAAGAATAGTTAACAAAGTATCCATTTATCTTTTCTAGTCCACAAAGGTGTCTTGGAGTACCAAGGTAATCATGAAATTGGAGCTCAAATAATTGAGATAGAAAACGCTGGATTTTTTTTTTATTTTTATTTTTTATGGTTCTACATTTCTCACTGCATGTGGATGGCAGAGGTCATTCCATGCTCATCAGGAAGGAAGGAAGGTTCCCGGTACTACATATAGAGATGCCATGGAATCAACAAGAGTGAGGGGAGAGAAAAATCATACCAGCAAAGGACTGAATCACCTGCTGAAAAGTCCTGAGCAAGGCATACTCAAACTTCCAGCAAGCCACTCCTGTGGCCCACTTTTCTGATCCAGAGACTAAGTGTGGGGTACTAGGTGTGATTTGTCCCTATCTACCAGACAGGTTCAGAAGATACTAATTGCCCAAGAGTCGTACTGGGCCTGGTTAGGTGGCCCTCTGCCTAGATCACATAAAAAAATAATAAAAAAAAAAATCTCATAAATACCAGAAACTAGGCAGAATAAGTTACACTCAAAAAGAGAAGGATATGTTAATATAAGGAACCCTTTACCATTCTTCTATTCATGCCCCCAGAACTTAGCCAAGGACCAATCTGATAAGGAGTTTCTAATGATGGCTGTTTCATACATTTAATTCATAATCACAAGTAGAAATGTTCTAGAGCATTTTTTCAATCTTCTTTTTCTTTATTTTTATCTTTTGTTTTGCTTTATTTGGTTTTCTTTCTTGGTTGCTTTGTTTTATGCTTTTGTTGCTGTTGTTTTGTCTAACAAACGTCTTTAGAAGAGAAAAGTGAATGTTTCTACTCAATTAATCTTTTCAGTAGGATTTCTCAAGTTTTAGGAAGGATGGAGTTCCCTAAGGGGTACCCACGGCTCAGATTCAAACTCAGACAATATTCAGTGTCTGTGAGGTCATCAATAGCACCACCAAAGCATCTGGAAGCCAGAAAGAAACAGCCCATGTGAGCTTGTGCTCCTGCTTTTCTCTGAGGAGTAAAGATTTTAGCTGTGACGTATGAGCATCACATTTCTCTTCCAGAGTTTACAGCACTATGCAGGTCCATTGTTAGCCCATGAGTAAGGTAAATTCTCAAAACCTTTCAAGTCTTGAGACCAGGCATGTGAAGATTCTCTGGGGGTAATGTACAGACCTACGAGGGAATTGAGATGAGTTCACGGAACAAATGTGGCTGGAAGCTGGCCACTATAGGTGATCGGCGCATCACTGCTGTTTAACTATGGCAATGTGATGAATCACAAATGCCATTCAGTGGTAGAAATAGACAGTGCAGGATTGGAACCAGCTTATAAATTAAAGATTTAGGTTAAGCTGAGACAGACAGAGAGTGAGTAGAGTCTCCAGGCATTTCTTTAATCTTGTAATCTCTTGGGCTTTATTTGAAATCCAAGAATAGATAGACGAAGCTTCATTTTCCTTACTTTCTTAATCACAACCTACAAATGAAGTTACATTATATTCACAGTTTTGCTTTTATAGTTTATTACAACTAAACCATGCAACATTTTTTTTTGCCTTTAAAAACAAGTCATTTTGGAAAAACAACTAGTGTTTAAGATTGATGTCTTTGGCATCCATAGATACCAATTTAAAACCATTTCAAACAAGGTACAGGATTATGCTGTCTGATAATCACAGTAGCATATGTGGCCACTTAACTGTAAATTTTAATTTATTAAACTTAAATGAAACTTAAAATGTCTTCTTTATTCATATAAAGCACTTTTCCAATTTATAATAAGTGCCTTTTAATAGTATTAGAGACTATCCGATAACT
>NW_022196909.1:30367730-30385741 GCF_008632895.1 Mastomys coucha
TGTCTCTCTCTCTCTCTCTCTCTCTCTCTCTCTCTCTCTCTCTCTCTCTGTCTCATGTGTACATGTGTATGTGTCCATCCAACCATCTGTCAGTCTTTCTGCCAGTGCATAAACACATAGCCCATGGAGGAGAATGTGGAGGCCAGAGGCTTACATTACAATATCTTCTTCATAATTATTTCTCTGTAGAAATAGATATTTAATAAATGGTCCCAGCATTGTATCTTTCTTAGCCACTCCAATGGTTTACATTCCCAAATGAAAGACACACTAAACCTTTATAGTTTATTAGGTCTTAAACTGTGCAATAACTGGGCCACCTTCTAACCTCCATGCTGTTAATCTCAAATTCTTACTAATTCTGTGTCCTAACTAGGCTGCTCTGAACCCAGAGGAGTACCCAGTAGGGTACATTCTGGGCCACACGCTCCAAGTTCTTCACATGGTGTCTCCACCTCCTCCACACTCTCATTCTTCTTTCTTCCTTTCTGTCTCAAGCTCAGAATCCTAAAAGTCCCACCTCTGGTTGCCCTGCCCAGCCATTGGCTACCGACATCTTTATTTACCAATCAGAACAAACTGGGGCAGGGTCCCTTAGTGTCTTTTATGCAGACAGTCATGTTAACAGTTTGGGGGATGAAAATCAACGTTATAAAAGAGGATCATTAGGCCAAACCCACTACATCTCCCCTCTTTGTCCAACTAAAAGAGCTGTTTCCTCTCAGATATAAATTGAACACAGTTATAACAATTACACAAATTATAAGGCATAATATATATGTATAACTTCCAGTCCATCACTTTTTCATTTTTGATAAACTACTCTATCACCTATCCGTTCTTAAAGAGTTTACAATTTCTCCACCTTATTTGATGAGACCGTATCTATCATTGAGTCCGAAGTACAACATTTAGACTACTCTGGCTGGCCTCTGATTACCCAAGATGGTCCTGGCTTTGCTCCCTGCATTTGGGAATCACAAGTACATGCCACTGCACCTAGCTTTGATACATGGATCCTAGGGATCCAAATATCCGTCCTAATGCCAAGCTCCCGATGTAAATATTAGTCATGCAGATGAGATTCTTTATGTTGAGAATTTCGGAGAGAGAAATTCTAGGTTCATTAGAGAGCAGTTTCTTTCACTTGTAACATTTTTGAGGTCCTTCTTTTTACTGGATGTAATGGAAGCTTATTTTTCCTTTTTTCTTTCAAGGTAATATTGCACTTAATGGCCATACCATAATTTGTTTAACTGTTCGACTATTCACTGAGGGTAAAGTGATTGTTACTTTCAGATGTGATGTTACAGCATGCAGTAACATGTTACAACATTAATTTTGCCTTTCATTGATAACATATTTTTCTTTTATAATATAGCCTGATTTACAATTTTTTAATTTTTTGAGAATTTTGGATGTGAATACTGAAATTATATCATTTTTATACTCTGTACCCTCTAACTCCTCATATATGCCACTTTCAAAATCATCATTTCTTCTTTTTAAATTATTATTGATACATATGTACACATGCACATACCCATATGTGTGTGTATATATACATATCTATCTATACATCTATCTATCTATCTATCATCTATCTATCTATCTATCTATCTATCTATCTATCTATCTATCTATCTATCTATAAAACCTACTGAGTCCATTCACTTTTGCTGATTGCATAGGACTGGATAACCATTTAGGGGTCACATCACTAGAGAACATTTGTTTTTTAACTCTCAATAGCCATTGATTGATTGTAGCTCTTTTCTAAGTCTGCATCCATGCCAGATTTAGCCATCTGCTTTGGCATGTCAAATAGTGTTATTGTTCTGGTTTTCCTTAGGATGCATATCTTGCAACATATATCATGAGTCCAGTTTGTAATCAAAGACTTGATTTTTGAAATGCTTTATTTAATAGTAATTTTTAAGAAAGTTTGTTGAGCACACAAAAACATACATTGAGCCGGGCAGTGGTGGCACATGCTTTTAATTCTAGCACTTAGGAGGCAGAGGCAGGTGGATTTCTGAGTTCAAGGCCAGCCTGGTCTACAGAGTAAGTTCCAGCACAGCCAGGGCTATACAGAGAAACCCTGTCTCGAAAAAAAACTAAAAATACAACAACAAAAAACAAAATAAAACAAAAAAATCCGTAATGAGATCTAATGCCCTCTTCTGGTGTGTCTGAAGACAGTTACAAAACAACAAAACAACAACAACAAAAAGCATACATTGAGTTAATAAAAAATATAAAATTCATTCGTGGTTATATTTTGTCTCAGGAAAACTTTCTTTCTCTGGTGATTTTCAGTCAGAAACCTCACAGCCACTACTCCTATAGTTCAGAGAAGTCATCAGTGCTAGAGCTGGGAAGTTAAATTAGATGTTCTCCAATGGTCCTACCAAACCATAGCATTTATAATTGCTTGTTTCTCTTTAATTTAACCTCTTAGCATTTGGCCAGAGCCATTGTGCTAGTACAATTGCTGTTTGCCAGTGTTATGCTTAGACTATGTGAGAATACATGTGCACACACACATATTAAAACAAAGAAGACACATGAATAGCTCGTTTACCTCTCTCTTTACTTTGTTACATATAAAAAGTTGTTTTTGTTTTTTTTTTTTTAAAATACATTTATAACTTAACAGTGTTCCTGAGTTAAAGCAAGCCAAGATTGGATCGCTTGGGCACAGATGGATGTTCAAAGATGTTTTGGATATTAATACCTTCATTCTGTTAGAAGTAATTTATCAGGCAGGGACTCTTGTTATGTTGAAAGAAAGCAAAAGTAGGCATCCACTCATATGTGCAGCCGAGTAATTAATTATGAAGGAACCTCTGAGTTAGTTCTTGAAATGGCAATGATTTGCAAGGGTCAAGTACAGACGACTATTCCAGAGAATGGTGGAAACAAGGGACCTGGGACACTTGGAGATGAAGCAGCATAAATGAACACCCAGAAGAACTAAAGGCATGGAAACTGTTTAATCAGGTTTTCTAATGGGACTGGTCCAGATCCTCCTACGTTCCTCTCCGCCGGTGAGCATGACACTTTTCATAGAGAACTCAAGTTTAATCGGAAAGCATGCACATTTTAATTAGCAAAGAACACTAGATTAGAATATCAAAGTAAGAAATGCTGCAAAGGAAAAAAAATCACTGCTTTCTACATAAGATTCAAAATATCCTTTCTGTTTGTGGCAGTGGGTTTTTATAAAACTTTATTTTTGAAATTATAACAGAGTTGTGTCACCAGCTCCTAGTCTTCCTCTCTTCATGTCTGTTCCCCCATACAACACCCCTTGATCTCTCTCAAATTCACAGGCTCTTGTTTGGATTGTCGTGACAATCCCATGAGAGAAAACTACAACCTCTCAAAATGCAGAAGGCAGGAGGAGATCAGGTGTCATCTCCTTTGTTTGTCTGCTTGTTTTAGTGTGGAAAAGGGACCTGTTGTGAGGCTAGGCAAGCAATCAGGGTAAGAAGGAGGCTAGAATGGAGGAATTACCATTATCAGAATGTATGTTCTACATGCATGAAAATGTCAAGGAACAAACACAACGGATGTTAAATAAAAGAAAAAGAGAAAATGTTTTAACTTCAAACACAATCCGGTTTCTTAAGTATTTAGGAATACATTGGTTCTCCAAGCTTAATACAGCTTGAGTTAGGAATAAAGTTGGCATTATTGTTTTATTGTTATTTAGAAAAACTCTAAGGGAAAAAAGCATGCCAGCCTTACTTTTATTCTGTAGGACTTAACAGGAAATCTTGTCTAACCTGTCTTTGTGCTTACATATTCAATTTGTTCCCTTTCACTGTAGGGTTTGCCTACAATACTTTCCAATTATATTTGTGACACTACCTATACATATTTATCTCCTCATGAAACGAGTAAACTTCAACATGTCCCAAGCTGTTATATTCATGACCTACTTCTTCCTGTAAATATTCCACAACCTTTCTTTACTACCATTTTAAACACGTTTTACGAATAAAAAGAATAATTTCATATGTTATGGGATTTTTTTCTTTCTGTGTGTATGAAAATAATCTTCATTTAGCCACAAAAATGGCTTCCTGTTGCTAGAACAAATAACCAGAGATGAACCAACTTTATAAGAGAAAGGT
Organism: Mastomys coucha; assembly: GCF_008632895.1. NCBI lineage: Eukaryota > Metazoa > Chordata > Mammalia > Rodentia > Muridae > Mastomys > Mastomys coucha. Next base: position 30,371,873 of record NW_022196909.1, read on the forward strand.
CACTGAGAGTTTTAATTTTCAGTTCATGTTAAATTGTCCCTGTTTTGTTATTTGTATCCCACTAGACCTCAGTTATTCAGAAGGTATGAAAGACCATTAATAAGAACCTTTAACATGTACACTTAGGGGATAATTATGAAACCCATAACATGTTTAAACATATGCAAATCATTATAAATATACATATTAGGTTCATCAATGGTCTAATCACCTAAAATTCACAGTTACTTTTTTTATTAATTATTTTGTTTACATTACATCCATTGTTCCCACCAGGTTACCCTCTCCAACCATTCCTCATCCCATTTCCCCTCACCCTTGCTTCCAAGATGGTGCTGCCAACCACATCCCCCCTCCCCTGGGGCCTTAAGTCTCAAAAAGATTAGTCATATCTTCTCCCACTGAGGCCAGACTAGGCAATATTCAACTATATGTGTGTCTGGGGACCTCAGACCAGCTGGTGTATGCTACCTGATTGTTGGCTCAGTCTCTAGGATCTTCCAGGGGTCTGGATTACTTGAGACTGGTTGTCTTCCTATGGGATTGTGTTGCAGGATTTTCCTGTCCAATTACATTAGTGTAGCAGGAGGTCTGTGATTGGACAGGGAAAAAGAAGGCAGAGTGAAGGGTTGCAAAGACAGAGAGCATCTTAGGGAAGAGGAGGAAGGTCACGATGGAGGAGGATGGACAGGAGGAAGAGTTTGAACCAGCGTGACCTTAGATGGTCACAGGTAGTTATTATATCATAAGGTTAGAATAATTGGGATAAAGTTTTTATTATCTTCAATTGGTTCTGAAATCATTATATTGGCATCTTGTAAATTGAGAATTTATTGATACATAAAACTGGTTGGTTAATTATAAGCTTCAAGAGTTTTGATTTACTTGGTTACTGGAATATGGGACTGCTGGTTACAGGGGCTTATGGTAGAGAAGGAAAAAGCAGCTCCAGGGACAAGCAAGCCAGAGCTGGGAACACTGTGATCGGATGCTGTGTCTGTGTGTGGTGAGGGGAAGGGCTAGCTGGGGAGAGTTGCCAGTAAGCCTGCCGATCTGGCCCCACAGGAGACTTGGGAGAGTTGGCAGTTTCATTTTAACATTTCCTGATGCAGGGTTTCGCTCCTCGTCAGCTCCTTCAATCCTTCCCATAGGGGTCCCTGACTTTGGTCCAATGGTTGGGTGTTTAAGTATCACCATCTATCTCAGTCAGCTGCTGGTAGGGCCTCTGGGAGGACAGCCATGCTAGGCTCCCCTTTGTAAGCTCTTCATAGCGTCAGTAGTAGGTAATAGTGTCAAGCTTTGGTGCCTCCTGTCTCTGAAATGGATCCCAAGTTGGACTGGTCAATGGACACCTTTTCCTTCAGTCTCTTCTCCATTTTTGTCCCTGAAGTTCTTCTAGACAGGAACAATTCTGGTTCAGAAATTCTGAACTATGGTTTGGTAACCCTGTCCCTCCACTTGGGGCCCTGTCTATCTACTGGAGGTGGACTGGCCCTCTGGATTTATCTCTTGCCCCCCACCCAATATCTGACGCTGTTACCCCTTTCCCCTCCTCTCCCTCTTACTCAGGTCCCTCCTGTGATTATTTTGTTCCTCTTCGAAGTTGGATTGAAGCATCCTCACAGGGGCCTTCCTGCTTGTCAAATTTCTTATTGTCTGTGGTCTGTGGGTTGTATCCTGGTATTCTGCACTTTTTGGCTAATATTCACTTTTCAGTGAGTACATACCATGCATGTCCTTTTGGGTCTGGGTTAACTTATTCAGGATGATATTTTCTAGTGCCATCCATTTGTCCGCAAAATTCATGATGTCCTCATTTTTAATAGCTGAATAGTACTCAATTGTGTAAATGAACCATATTTTCTGTATCCATGCTTCAGTTGATGGACATGTGGGTTATTTCCAGTTTTTGGCTATTATAAATAAGTCTGCTATGAACATAGTGGAGCACGTGTCCTTGAGGTATGGTAGAGCACCTTTTGGGTATATCCCTAGGAATGCTATAGTTGGGTCTTCAGGTAGAATATTCCCAAATTTCTGAGGAACTGCCAGATGGATTTCCAGAGAAGGTATACCAGTTTGCAGTCCCACCAGCAATGGAAAAATGTTCCTCTTTTTCTACATCCTCCCCCAACATCTGCTGACACCTGAGGGTTTTTTTTTCCCCAAGACAGGGTTTCTCTGTGTAGTCCTGGCTGTCCTGGAGCTCACTCTGTAGACCAGGCTGGCCTCGAACTCAGAAACTCGCCTGCCTCTGCCTCCCAAGTGCTGGGATTAAAGGCGTGTGCCACCACCACCCGGCTGACACCTGGGCTTTTGATCTTAGCCATTCTGATCGTGTTATACAGATTATACAGTCACTTGCTTGGTAAGAGTTACACAAAGATATTTTAAATTATCTGTGGCTATTGTGAAGGGTGTTGCTTCAGAGACAGTATCCAAATTAGCAAAATCATAAATAAAAAGGAAGCCATAACAACCAAATCTAATAAAATAAAAAAAAATAAAAATATTACTATAAAAGCCTATAGTGAAACTGGAAAATCTAGAAGAAAAAAAAAAGGATGATTTTCTAGACAGATACAATATACCAAAGTTAAATCAAGATCAGATAAACCATCTAAACACTTCCATAACCCCTAGAGAAATAGAAGTAGTCATTACAAACCTCCCAGCCATAAAATGCCCAGAGTCAGATAGTCAGATAGATAGTGAAGAATTCTACCAGATCTTTAAAAAGACATAATACCAATACTCCTCTAACTATTCCACAAATACAAACAGAAGGAATACTACCTAATTCATTCTATGAAGCCATAATTACCCTGATACCTAAACTATATAAAGATCCAACAAAGAAAGAGAACTTTAGGCAATTTTATTTATGAATGTAGATACAAAAGTACTCAATAAAATTCTCACAAACAAATCCTAGAACACATCAAAACCATCATTCAGCAGAATCAAGTAGACTTCATCCCAGGGATGCGGGGATGGTTCAAAATATGAAAATCTATCAACATAACACACTATATAAACAAATTCAAAGAAAAAAGTCATGTGATCCTTTCATTAGATGCTGAAAAATTCAAAATATAGCACTCATTCACATTATAATCTTGAGGAGATCAGGAATTTATGTCACATACCTAAACATAATAAAAACAATATATAGGAAACCATCAGCCAACATCAAATTTAGTAGAGAGAAACTAGAAGCAATCCCACTAAAATCAGAGATAAGACAAGGCTACCCATTCTCTTCCTATTTAATATCTATTCAATATATTATTTGAAATTCTAGCTAGAGGAATTAGACAACAGATCTAGTGGATAAAAATTGAAAAGGAAGATGTCGAAGTATCACTATTTGTGGATGATATGACAGTATACAGAAGTGATCCCCCAAATTCTACTAGAGAACGTCTACAGTTGATAAATATCTTCAACAAAGTAGCTGGATATAAAATACTTAAACAAATTGGTAGCTTTCCATTACAAAAATGACAAATAGGCTGAGAAAGAAATTGTGGACACAGTTACATATTTTTAATTGACTCTAATAGATTTTCAACTATTTACTTGAAAAATGGAAATGATTCCCCCTTTTATTTTGTACCTTTCTGAGCATCAAAAAACATGTGGCATTGGAATTTATACTGTGCCAGACACATGCTAATTAAAACTAAATTTCATGTTATCCTTTACTAAAAACATACCAGTTAAAAAGCAGTGTATCCTGTACCCCACAATACAAGCATGTCAGTTGACATCTATATTCCTTATGTCAAGTTATCTTCAAGAATAGTTTAGTGGGGGCTGGTGAGATGGCTCAGCGGGTAAGAGCGCTAATTGCTCTTCCAAAGGTCATGAGTTCAAATCCCAGCAACCACATGGTGGCTCACAACCACCCATAATGACATCTGACGCCCTCTTCTGGTGCATCTGAAGACAGCTACAGTGTACTTATAATAAATAAATAATAAGTAAATCTTTAAAAAATAAATATGTTAAAAAAATAAAAATAATAAAATACTAAAATTTTAAAAAAAAGAATAGTTTAGTCATGTATTACCTGATTCTTAATTATTTCTATATATGTTTGTGTTCTGTTGTTATTGTTTAATATTGAAGGAAATCAAAAGCATACATTTACTTTTCTGGAAGTATTTGGTCAAGTTAAAATAATTTATTCATTCCACATTTACATATTAATTTCTAATGTCCGTGCTCCAAATCTATACCATTACATAAACACACAGAAGAGTCATGGGTTTGTAATTCTGAACTTGTACATACATGTAAGGAAAACACCAAGAGGATGATTCCTAATCTAAAAATAACCTTCAGATTGTGTGAAGATACTCACAGGTTAATGGGGACCCAAAAGTACAGGTTTTCTAATTCTGAGCACAGATATGTGGGTTTGTGCATGTGCCTACTACTCATTACATAGGTACTCATGCATATGAACTGAAAAGAGGCACATAAAGAATGTTCAGCACTTAAGAGGACACACTGATCTTCTAGAGGACCCATATCAGGTGGGGTAATAAAAACCACCACCTTGACCTCCTAAGGAATCCAATATTCTCTTCTAACCTCTCTTGGCACTGACACACATGTGGCCTATAAACAGACAGACAGACATACACACACACACCCACACACAGCAAGAGACTGACAGACAGACAGAGACAGAGAGATAGACAAAGATAGAGAGACAGTAGGGAAGAAACATAAAACTTTAAGAAAAAAGAGTAACTCCTAATCTAGCATGCACATATGAACATGGGCTTGTGAATGTGTATACACACACACACACACACACACACACACACACACACACACACACACACGGGATAGGGGAGAGAGACAGACAGACAGAGACAGAGAGAACAAGTATCTAGAAGAGACAGTTCCCCACAAACAAATTTTAGAAAAATAAAAAGAAATCCTATCAAGAGACTTAATATTTAAAGATACTATTGCTATAAACAATTGTATAGATGTGATTTTATTTTATACTATTGTTATACTCCAAGTATAATGATCATTATCATTAAACATTCAGTAATGAAAAGGAAAGATGTTACCATTACATAATTTCCCTAAAGTGAAAATCTATGTCTCTGTATATAAAGCTCCTGCAATGACAGGTCTCTATAAATACATCCTATTCACTCTGCCAATGGCATAGTATGAAACACAAATGCTTAAAATACTTTAGAAATCTGAAATTCAGGATTAATTTATTTCCATTTAATATTCATATAAAACACAAATTCAGGATGCAGTTTAAAGGCAAAGTGGCTATTTTTAGTTTTTCACATATTCATTTGTCAAAGCTTATAGTGTGATCTTTTTTTTTATTCATTTAGGTCTTTAGATAAAGGACATGTGGTCTGACTTCTCTTTTGTCTGGATTTTGGAGCCAAGACTAATTTGTTGACTCTTCTGTGCTAGGTATGCAGCCTAAAATAACTATATTACCAAGCTTTTTCAGAGTTTTACTTTTGTGTTCTGAACAGAGGTCCCAAGTGCTTTGTGGTGTAAGTTTTCCTACTGTTCTAGAATAACTAAACTAAGTCAACATGAAGATGTGACTTCTCCTAGCATAAATAAATAAAGTAAACAAACAACCAAACTCGTTCCAGAGGATGAGACTGGAGGATTGTGAAGGCAAGCCTGGGCAACTTACTAAGATCCATTCTCAAAGAAAAGAGAAGGAGGGGAAATTAGTAGTCCAACACTATGGTTGACTTAATTAATTTAGTCATAGAACAATTCGAAGACAGTAATCCGGCCAGGGCCTTAAAGGGTTGTGATTACCTAATGTCATATGGTGGTGAATAATTCCTAGTATTTTGAAAAATTCCTACAGAGTTTTGGATCATATTCACCATATCAAACAAAATGCAATATCTGATGTTGATACAACATGATTACACTACCACTTACAGCTCTTAAAATAGAGGTGACCTGCATAGAGCTTCCGTACATGATTTCATTACAGAATGTGTGGGGGGAGGTTCCCTAATTGTTTCTTGATGGAGTCAATAAAGATGGCAGAAGCCAATGGCTGGGTGAAGATATAGAGGCAGGATTTCTGGGTCCCAAGTGGAAGAGGAGGAGAGGAAGTAAAGAAAGGAGCTTTTCGTCTAGGCTTGGGAGAAAGGAGCACGAATACCATGTAGGCCTGGGGCCTATTAGAACTGGTGGTGGAATCATAATACAGGATGGCTGATGAGTTTAGGGCAATGGATTCCATGTCCAGCAGTTGTGTCATCTGACTGCTTTTAAACTAATGATTGTCTTGTGTTTTCCATCTGCAGTGACTTACTTGAGCAGGAGAAAGAGGGCTGCTGGAACAGTCTGATGGTGGAAAGCAAGTCATAGCTCTAGAAGTTCTCAGAAGATTGTTGGGTGGCTTAGCAAGCCAGCCTGAGGAAGGAGCAGGGCTCTCATGAAAGCATTAGCTAGCCATAGGGGCTGAGTAGATGGCAGGTGAGCCACCGCTGATCCCAGAGCCTAGCCGGAGCAAGCATGTTTTTAAAATTACACTCAAACAAGAATGGAGTGAATGAGACACAAATGTTGGTGTATAATTTGTAGGTTATTCAAGAGTACAGAATGTCACATGGGGGACACTGGGAAAACTGAACAAATGTGCCTGCCCAAACAAACTCAAAACTCATGCGAACTCTTCAGTGACTGAGGCTGTGAGTGACTGAAGCAGTCCTTACAAAACAAGTTCTTAGAGGAAGTGACAGCTGTCTTTGTGCTGGGACAACACATATTCCAGAGAACGAAAGGGAGAGCAGCAGCCTTGCTTGCTTGTTCACATTGTTATCAAGCATTCTTTCCTGACAACTAGGGACAAAATGAGTAATGTAGAAGTAGTAATTAAGTATTCATTACAGCAAGTGCTCTTAACTGATAATCCATCTCTCTGGTTCGCTATGAATTTTTTAAAGGCAAACTTCATCTAAATATTTAAGTATCCAGCTCCTTCTCCATCTTTGGTAATATTGGATCTTATTTCCAAAGGACCATGAATGCTTGGCACCTAGTCTGAATGGCAGCTACTTCACCAGGCAAACTTCTTCTTGGGGAAGAGTCCAGAATACAAATCTCTGGCCATCTTTGGACCTGAGAATTAAGGGCTAGGCTAGGTGATTCAATCTATCACCTATCAGATATATTAGATAGATAGATAGATAGATAGATAGATAGATAGATAGATAGATAGATAGATAGGTAGGTAGGTAGGTAGGTAGGTAGGTAGGTAGGTAGGTAGGTAGGTAGGTAGATAGATAGATAGATAAATGATAATGATAGGTAGATAAGTAACAGATGAATTGGATAGAAAATAGACTTATTAAACACAGAAAGATATAGAAATAAATTATAGTTTTGTAGATGTATGAAATGGGTTGAAGATTGGCTCCTTGATAAGATAGAAACAGGTAGGCTTATATAACTTACTGAAAGATCTGTTCTTGCAGAACTCTGAAAGTGATTCAGGCCGTGTGACTATTGTCCTACCCAAAGACCCACCGCTCTGTAGATAGCACCATTTCCTAAATGGGGTCTTATGCTATTTGAGAAATCAGTCAAGCAAATAGGTATTCACATATTCATTTCTTACTACTATTGACTGTCTATATGATCTAACTACCTTCTTGAAGTCCATGACACTTTGACTACCCTATGATAATAGGCTGTAACCTGGAATTGTGAGCTACAATAAACACATTCCCTTCCTAGTTGCTTTTAGTCAGAGAATTTTATCTTAGCAACAGAAATGAAACTGGGGCATTTATTATCAAGGACTTTTAATGAGTATAAAATTATTCTGGCAGAAGAGAAATTACGTATTTAAATTCATCCTTTCCTTTCATTATAGCTGATACTCAGAGAAACAGCAGGAAGAGACTCAGCTACAGACAATAGAGGATTATCTTAAAATTAAATTTTTCATCTTTTCTCCTTTGGAACAACTTCTTTTATGTAAGATTGTGATCACTTAATTTGTATAGTTCCCTCCAATAATGCAGACTTTTATATTAACACTTCTGTGAAACTTGCCTTTGGTTACCGACTTCCTTTGAACACCAATGAGACGGTATTTGTAATAATTTTCTGCAAAGACCTATTCAACAAAGTCAGTGGGCGAAGGAACATTGCTGAAATACTGATTCAGGAACTCCTGGTGTTTCTTCAGACTCTGTTTCCTGCTAAACAGAACACTCCACAACACACAAAAATACTCCTTACAGACATGCTGTCACAAAGAACTGCTTTCTTCCTTACTGAGAAAGGAGAAACGGGGCTTGAGTTGAGGGAAGGAAAAGCTCCCCCCACCCCCAGCCCTGTTGTACCAAGGTCCAATCTCTGTAACAGGATTTTTATCCACCCACTGGTACAGACAAGAGTAAGAAGTGAGATATATCGGTGGGAATAGCAAGATCATAGGATCAATTCCTGAGAACAATGTTCTCAGGGAAAAGTACAGGATACAAACCTCTGGCCATCTTTAAACCTGAGCATGAAGGACTAGGCCTGCTAAGTTGGTACCCAGGCGAGGAAGGTAGTTATGCACTATGTCTAGATGTTGGCGATAAACTCCTCCAAGAAGTTGCAGTTCCCTAGGTGGTACATGACCAGTGATGACAAGGAATAAAAAGCTTTCTAAGAGGGCTGTCAAGCTAGTTCCCCAACACATAGGATCTGAGTCATCTCCATGGCTTTTCCCTTTTTGAAAGATCCCTTTCCCCGGAAAGGAGGGGATCCTTCAGAATCCTTTGAAGACTGGAAAGGCTTAGAAACAAACCAGAGTCCAAGAAAGTCAGTCTCTTGCCCTAGACCCAATGTTTCAAGCATCCATCTTTCCATACTCCTAGCTATAGCTAGATTCAGTCCATATAGAAATCCAAATTGTCCCATTTACAGGTTTTGACACAGCTATATACATATCTCAAGGTGTGAGAGACAGCAAAGGTATGATTTTTGAGGTCAATGACGATGGGAGTTGCATATCACAGGCAGAAAGGCTCCTAGATTTTCGCACTGAATAATTAACTCTGGATTTTCACACTGGATGATTAACTCTGGATGGGAAAGGAAAATGTCTTATGGAGTAAGGGAACCCATTGCTGCCAAAGGAAATTAAATTTTGCCTTAGACTTTCCATATCATATTAACATTCATGTTCTTTTCATGAAAAACCTTAAAAATATTTTTGTCATAAAATTGATAGATTTTACATATTCTTCCAGCTATTAGACAAGCCTATTGATTATATTTTTTAAATTATTTACTTTTATTACATATCTGGGTTGCATATGTGGTGTGTGTGTGTGTGTGTGTGTATGTGTTTGTCTATGTATATGTACACCAGAGGTATATGTCTGCTGTCTATGAAGGCCAGAAGAGAACATCAGATCCACTGGAACTGGAATTACAGAAGACTGTAAGCTGTAATGTGGGAGTTTACAATTGAACTTGGGCCCTCTAGAAGAACAAGCACTCTTAACCACTGAGCTATCACCATAGCCTTGTTTGCAATCATGGCTGATTTGAGCCTTGCCACTATTAAGAGTGGGAGCTCATCTGCTACTATTTTGTCATTGGATATTTTGTCTATAATTCCTAATATTAAGTGCTTTGTTCATAGTATTTTATATGTACTTCCATGAAGATGTTTCTGTCTTCTACATTAATTGTTGACCTCCATCGGCTTTTCTTTATGGGGGTAAGGATTTGTTTCATCTTAATTTCATATCTACAGTGCTGAGACGGTATATAATTATAATGTCCAAATTTAGACTGAGAAAATTTCATTTTTTGCTTTCCTAAATTTATTTATGTTCACTTTCTTCACTATCCATTCCTTTTAGCTTCAGATATTATCGTCCTTTTTACTCAAGCTGATTCCTGAAAGTCTACTTTACACTGATATAAAAATAGAATAGTATGTGCTTTCTTGAAATTACTCCCAAACTGGACATCCCGTAGTTGAAGAAATCCCCTCTGGCTAAAAGTTTCAATACATATTGGCTCAAATCTCTAGCCCCAGCTTTGTCTAAAAGAGGTTTATTATACATGGAGCTAATATTCAAATCTCAATAATAATAAATAGTATAATAATATAAATCTTAGCATATTTCAACTCTCCATTCTGTTGTATTGTTTGTAATGATTATATGAGTTATGGTTCATATTTATCCTGTAATGTTAAAGTCTCTACATTTTTCTTAAAATTTAATGTAAATGTGTAGGTATTAAACTTAAGGACTGAGTTTACAGTTATTTAAACATGATCAGGATCCATACCCCAAAGTGACGATGTGTGCATGTGTGTGTGTGTGTGTGTGTGTGTGTGTGTGTGTGTTTGTATGTGTATAAGTGTTCTATAAACCTGTGCATAAGTCCATATGCACAGACCTTATATGAGGGGGTTAGAAATAATTGTCATCAAATATAAGTAACCATGTCTCAGGAACACAGAGTAAGATTGTCTCTAAATTCCATGTTCCAACGGGTTAATGAAGTATTTACGGTAACACAGCAAAGAAAGTCAGACATCAATACACATTTCAATTACACAGGGGAAACATTCAGTCCTTGAGTTAAAGTGGTGAAACACCTGTTAAATGTCTCAGATGTGATTTGATGACATTCTGAATGTTGAATTCAGAATGAGTTGATAGAGTTTCATAGGTCTGCAGGACATGCACAGAAAGTCCTGATGGACTCAAAGGTGGAACACAAATGACTTGATCTCTTTCCAAAACCCTAAGGTTTTCATTTCATTACACCATGGATGAAGTTTCAATCCTTAGCAAATGGGTAGCATCTCATAATGTTATATGGCTCTTATTTGTGATACTGGGGTAGTGTAGAGAGTATTACAAGATACTACAGGTGGGAAGTTTGTATGTGCCTAAAGTGTAACCTTCTGAGAACTGCCAAGCTGCCAACCAACCAGCTCTCTGCTTTCCAGTGCTACAAAATAATTGTGTGTGGACAACCTTAGGCTGAAGACTCACATGCTGCTGACAAAGACACAGGCCGGCAGCATTACCTGAACACAGATATCCTTCACTTTACGAAGTAAACATTACATATAATGAAAAAAAAAAAAAACATAAGCCAAGATCTCCCACAAGAGTGTACACATCAAAAGAGAAAGAAACAAAATTTATCTTATGGCATAGCTATCACAGGAGTTCTTTGGTAAAGTCTTAAGATAATTATTATATTCAGGTTTCTAGGAACAGATCAGAAACAATTGGTTTTTCATTTTAAGACACAGCAAGTCATGAAAAAAATATATCTCCTTGTCTATTCTACATTAGGGACTAAAGTTCATGGGTGTGTGTCTATTCTTAGGCATCATAAAGCTTGCTGAAAATTCTGAAGGTGCGTTCCCCTGCCCTTTGGTTAATAAAAGCATGTCTGTATCCTTCAAAGCTCTGTTTTCACAATATGGGCCTTTTGTCTTTGATGGCTTTTTCTTCCCCAGCTTTCATCAAAGGTATTCAATAACTCATTTATAGTGATGTTAAGAAAAATCATCATGAAAGAACAGAAGGTTTGGTAAAATAAGCATTTGTGGACCTGATTCCCCTCATCTTTTTCCCAAAGTCCTCTCAGCCTTTCCTCCTAGCTCATCTCCATCCCCTTCTGCTACCCACCCACCTGTAGTTGCACTTTCAACCAGGGACCCCAATATCCTTCACACTTGTCCAGGATCTTAGCAATCAAATAACAGAACACCTACCCAGCAAAGACAAACCCCAACATCAACACCAACAAATACCTTAAATATCATAACTTTAGGTTCCTAGACCCTAGCACAAAAACATAAGCATGAACAGCCAAGACAATATGCCTGCAGCAGAAGCCAGTAACCCTACTTCAAGAGGCTCTGGGAAATGCAATGTAGCTGAGGCACAAGACAAGGACTTCAAAATATCAATTATGAATATGTTCAAGGACATTAAATAATGTATGAATAAATCCCTTAATGAAGTCTGTTGATTTTTACGTAAATATTGACATTCTATATAGAATCTCAAAATGTTTAAAACATAATCAATGTATTTTACCTCATTTGAACCTATCAGAATTACTTAGCAGGCAAGGCAGTCAGTATACAAGAGGTTCAAAAATATTACAAATTGGCTCATGGAAATTCAAGCAATTCCTTGACAAAGACGAAGCAAGAACAAGCTGTCAATGGCTGTGTCTTCTAACCTGAATATTTGTGAGTTTGTGACTTTGAACTCTCTCTTCAAATGTCAATTGGTCTTTAATACTCTATCCAAATAAGAGTAAGGAGATTTGTGTTGAAGTGAAGAACTTCATGTAGTTACCCGACTATCCTTGTACAATATTCTTGGGGGCTTAGGAAGAGATCTCCACTGGACACTCTGCATGTATCGAGAGTCAGAGTCAGGGAATAGCTCTGAGGTCTTTTGTCTTATAACAGATAGGTGACACAAAAATGATACTTGGTACAATGACCGTACCAGTTCTAACAGACTGGCTGTGGCACTCACAATGATTGCTTGAGAAATGGCAGGCGTAGCTTAAGTGCTGTGTATGTCCCAGTGTGTTTAATCCTCATTGCAAAGGACTTCCTATTATATGTACTGTGCCAAGGAAGAAAAAATAAAGACTAGTGAGATTAAGCCTGTTCCATAAAGATAAACAACTACAAAATAGTCAGGAAACCAAGCAGGCTATGGCTTCTGCTGTTAGGTTCCTATAATGCTAACCCCTTTGAGGCTTATGAAACCAATGAATGCGTTGTATAACTCAGAAACAGTTCCACAGGCTCATACTGTGAGTCTAGAAACATCTTCATTTTTAAAATTAATCTCACAAATTACTGTGTTCCCTAGTAAAGAACTGATGGCAAAAGAGCTCAAATTAGCTGATACTTTTTCCATGCTCAATTGGATACCTTGTTAGGTGATGCGGTGAGTCCATACCATATGAAAAGTGTGGTTCAGTTTACTGCAGGTGGCCACTAGTGAGTCAGTGAGCAGGTCTGGCTCACTAGGCAGACTCTAGACTTCAGATAGGAAGTAACTTGGTACCTGTTTCAGTAGTAAATGCTGAATGCCAAGACAGTACAGCTGTGGAAACAAATGTCCCCACCCAAAAACAATTGGGTCACCATTCAAAGCCAAACAAGCTAGAATATTCTCTCTATAGGCAAAGCTCCCTTTCCTATGGTATTTGTAATATTTGTAATGTGAGGTAGAAAATGGAGAATGGAGGATAGTATAGAAGACATATGACTGAGCATAAGGGAGGATGCTGAGGACATAAGGTATAATCCAGGCTTCTGCCATGGTGATGGGAGAGAGGAGTGGTAAAGACCAACTAAAAGTCAGGAGTTATGGAGGTACCATTAGAAAACTATGACTTTGTATCCTAAAATTAAAAGGGGGAGGGAGCTTCTTTTCAAGGACTGAGAGTCTTAATTAGCCTGAAGTTCCTGGGCTCAAGAATTCTTCTGGTTCCTGATAAACAGCACAGGTTCTTTAAATTTTGACTTTGAATACAACAGTAGTAAAAATTGAATCTCTATACCATTTAATAATTATGTGAGCACTTTGGAAAAGCTCCAGGTCGAATGGAAGTTCTATATAGGGACTGTATATACAAAGTTTGGTCTCACTATATTTGTTTAAGCATTTTAAGCTGTATAGCTCCCATTGATGCTTTGCTATTGATGCGTCTTTCTATCCTAGTTTCTTGAACCCAGGAAAGTCAGGCTAAGATGCTCAATTATTTAAAAGAAGCTTCTCTCTCTCTCTCTCTTTCTCTTTCTCTCTCTCTCTCTCTCTC
>NW_022196909.1:30385751-30386453 GCF_008632895.1 Mastomys coucha
CTCTCTCTCTCTCTCTCTCTCTCTCTCCCTCTCTCTTTCTCTCCATTTAAATTTAGTATACAAAGGCCACCCTTCCTCTCTCTTCTACTGATACTTGTGTTCTTCATAGTTTGCCCTGCCCACCTCACTCCCAATCTGACTTCCTAGTCAAAATATAAACATTGTTCCCTCCCCTGCTCCTCCTTCTCTTTCCTATTGTCTCCATTTTCCTCTCTACTCTTCAATTCAACAGATTATATGGTTGTTAGAGAAAGTACAGTATCAAAAGAAAATCCAGTAGTGTCTGTGTCTACTGGAGAATTTTTTTCCATTTTTTATTAGATATTTTCTTTATATACATGTCATATGATATCTCTTTTCCCAGCTTTCCCTCCAAAAAAAAAAAAAAGAAATAAAAACAACATTATTTTTTAAAAAGAGGAGACTGTGAATCCAGTCTCTATAAGGCACCTAGGTACGGCCAAGCTAGAAAACATCACTTGGTCAGTCCGGACACCACAGAGTAGAGGACAAACATGCCAGGTTAAGAGACTTTAGAGGGAGGGCCAAGTGACGCCTTGGAAGATCTTACCAGATTTTGATGAGAGCTTCATCAATAGTGTTAATGTAAGAGATTTTGTCTTCATTAAAAACAAGCCAAGGGTGTTAATAAAAGACTGTATGTTTTAATAAAATGTTAATAAAAAACTATGTTTTTCCCCA
>NW_022196909.1:30386463-30387397 GCF_008632895.1 Mastomys coucha
AAAAATCAAACAAACAAACCAAAATCCAACAATGACAACAACAACAACAAAACTCATTTTTAATCTCACATAGCTACTGGAAGAGCATCCGCTGTGAGCCAGCCTCAAGTGCAGTGAGGTTTTGGAAGCCTGTGGTTCAGTGCATGGTCAGGAGGTCTTGTTCTATAGCCCCACAGTTAATCTCTGAGTTTCTTTACCCTGCCGTCTCACTCTGTCAGGCAGAAGGGCTATCGGGCTAGCTTTGCTTTATGCTTTAGAATCTTGAATAGCACTTTGGTAGCCAGCTTGCTTTTCCTTCAAACACATCTTTACTGATTGGTTCTCCACAGTTGATCAGAGGGCCCTTGTTGGCCCTGATGAAGATAAGATTGGACATAGTGAGTAGGCAGAAGCAAATTCTACTCTAATGCTCTTGCCCAGAAATGAAGGAGAGAGGGCAGAGCAAGTTTGGATACTCAGCTCCTTGCACACAAAACACTGGAGTATACTAATAATGATAACAATTATTATTATTATTATTACTATTATTATTATCATAATTATCATTATTTGTTATTACTGTTTTATTTTATTTTTTTAAAAAACTTTTATTTCATTATGATGAGAAAAGTTACATGATTTCAATTTATTTGAATTTGTTAACATTTAAAAACATATTTTAATTAAATAGAATTGAATTACCTTCTTGTTTCCTTTTGTACCCCAACTCCTCCCAGAGATCCCCTTCAATACCTGCAATAACTTTTTTGTCATATTCCTTAAAATTTATAAAATATTATAACAATAAAAATAAGTATTATAAAATTTGTTTGATATAAAACAACAATCAATTTAACAGTCTTCAGTAGATGCTCATCTACAGCAACATTGAAAATACATTTTTCTCAATATAAATTTTAAATAACTCCAAACATATTAACTGTATACTTAAAAA
>NW_022196909.1:30389200-30390197 GCF_008632895.1 Mastomys coucha
CTGTCTCTGTGATCCTGTGATTCTGGGATCCTGTGATCCTGGGCTTATTAGATCACCTGGGAGTGGGGTTTTCTTCGTGTGTTGTGGGACTGGCTGCAGAGCTTTCGCCCAAGGTCTGCTCTGGACTCCAGCCCAGACAGACCAGCTATTACTTTGTTTTAAGAGGCAACGACTTATGCATTCTGTGTTTACCTTAGAGTCCTCGTGTACTGGAGGATGACCTTGAAAATTTGATCCTCCACCTTCTACCTCCCCAGTCGTGGGATTATAGGTGTGTGCTGTCATTCCCAGCTTTACTTCATCATCACCATCTCTTTCATCATCATCATTATTGTTGTCTTCATTATTACATTAAATAATGACATTATTATTTAAATTATTTATCCATGTGATTTCTGTCAGTTGCTAAAACTTTACTTCCCAGCTAAATTTAACATTAGTACTGAACACCTTAAACTACTTGCTGCAGTTCCATGAGACAGCATTGTATGTCTTTTCTTCCAGTGGATCTTTAAACCAGGAAAAGAGATACTTGACCAAGGTCAGACAAAATGTAAGCACAGAAGGCAAGAACGGTGTCCAGACACCTCTCATTTAACATTAGGTCTGCCCATTTCACTAAGAACTACTGTTCTATACAAAAATGATATATGGTATGAAGAGAGGAAATAATGGCAGATGTTAAAACTAATTAGTTACAGTTCTAGAGGACCTCTTGTTTATTAAGGCCCCCTTTCTCTACACCACTTCTCTTCTCATTCACACTTTCAACAGACAGATTCCAAATCATTTGTTACACTATTCCTACCTTATGATATGAGCCTCCTGGCCCTATATTGCTTGTCTGAGATTATTATATTTGAATTTAAAGACAGGTAGAACGGTGGCATAAATTGCCTTTGTTTCTTAGAATCATTTAAAACTCTGGTCACATCTGTCTACCTGGGCCATGCAGTAAATTTAAGGTTTTTTTTTTGTTTTTGTTTTTGTTTTTTTT
>NW_022196909.1:30390430-30409521 GCF_008632895.1 Mastomys coucha
TTTTTTTGGCTTTTTTTGTTTGTTTGTTCTTTACATTTTTGAGACTTCTCTTTATCCTCTTTCCTTGGAAACTTTATACTAGACTATATTTTCTATAGTTAATTGACTGACGTAGGGATGTTTCAGTCTGCAGTAAATATGATGAAGTTTTTTTTTCTTCCCCCCACAACGGGCTTAGTAGGTCCAAGCCACAAAGAGGAACCCATACCCAGAAGGATACAGAAGTCAATGAGGACCATGAGATAGGAAAGGATACTTACCAGACTTAATGTGGCTAATGACAATCCCTAGTGGAGTAGCTGAGAAAACTTAGAGAATAAGGAGCTCAAGATAAATATTACTCATAAGACCTATGATATCTTGGATCACATATACCTGTATGTGTATTGCCTTGGAAAATAAGATTGAGAGGTTTTTATTATATGAAATGAATGTGTCTCACTGTCCTAGATAGTTTGATACCACTTGGCACAAGATAACATCATCTGAGAGTAGGGAACCTTAAGTGAAAATTCTTCCTTCACAAGATCATGCAGTAGGCAAGTTTATAGGGAATTCTCTTAATTAGTGATTGACGTATGGATGGGGCCAGCCCTGTGCTGCTGGTTCTGGGTTCTATAATAAATGAGGGTGACCAAACTATGAAAATTAACCCAGTAAGCAGTAATCCTCCATGGCCTCTGCATCAGTTCCTGCCTCCAGGGTCCTGCATGCTTGAGTTCCTGTCCAGACTTCTCTCAGTGATAATTACCTGGAATGGGGAGCAAAATAAATACTTTACTCCTCAAATTGCTTTTAGTCATGATGTTTCATCACAGCAATATGAACCCTAACTAAGATGATAACGAAAGAAGAGAGTTTGAAACAAGTGGAAGTTTGAAGGCTGGGAGATCAGTTGCATAATCATAGCTATCAAATGGGGATAAGCCAAGCAGCAAAACTTGGTCTTCAAAGCAGAACTGCTGGGAAATAGATAGTAGATAGATGATTGATAGAGCAATAACAAATATGTAGGCAGATGGTAGATGATGATAGAGATAGTCAATAGATAATGCTGGAGGACAGATGAATCGAGAAAAAAAGGGTATAACGAATAAGTAGATAAACTTAGGTAGATAAATATATAGATGAACAGATAACATATAGAGATATTACATGAACAGATGATATAAGAACATAGGTAATTTTTGATAGATAGGTGAAAGATTAATAGATGATAGTCCATTGACAATAGATAGAGATAGACGGATGAGGTAACATAATAAATAGAACAAAGATAGATACTACACATTAGATATGGAATTAGATTTTAGATCTGTATATATATATAAGAGGTAGATAGATGATTGGCTCCTTGAAAAGACAGAAATATAAAATTATATGGTTTACTGAAAGAAGCGGCTCTTGTAGAGCTCTACATGTGAGTCAAAAGTTGAGTGACTATAATCAGTATGAGGTGGCAAATGGGGATTTGAGAATAAAGAAAGGAGGATATATGAAAACTTACTAATGAGTCCTGAAAACTTCAAGTGTAAACTTGAATCTGGACACCATAAAGTACTGTCGTGGGAAATGGGTACTTTCCTCAGGAACTTCAGCACATCCTGGCTCAGGATTGAGAGAAAGTGATAGAGAAGGGAGAGTAGACAGTGACCTATGTTAAGGGAGGGAAAGCCAAGCAGGAAATGATGAACACACCTCCTGCTGCCAGAGCACAATCCTTGCAAATATTAAATAAACAGTTGGTTGTTGGGGGTTGATCTGTTGCTACGCATGCACATCAAAAGTTCTGAACCTCAAGTTCGGGTTGCCCTCTGAATAAGTACATCTTCATGCATAAGGTCTTTGTTGTGTAAACCTCTCTCCCTTTGTAAAGCTATTAGTTAATTAAATGCTAGAGCCTGTGATTGAGCAGTTAAGAAAGAAAGGCAGAACTTGATAATCCAGTGAGGTCATGAGAGAGATAAGAAAAGAAAAGGAAAGATAAGACAGAGAGAACAGGAGGTCACCACCTCATAGGATGGAGCATGCTGCTGAGAAGTGGACCCTGAGGACAGATTGATGAATCTGTCCAGGTGAGACACAAGCAGCAAGTTACAAGGGGCAAATTGTTTGGATATAGGTAAGAATAACATAGAATCTGCCCAATCTAGGCTAATAGCTTATAAATAAAATTCAAAGCTTTGTGTCTTTTACATGGGCTAGCTAGAACAATTAATTAATTTACAATTGACCATGTTACAGCTTTGCCTGATTAAAAAAAACCTACTGCTTATGTAGGATCCATTCTGGATGGATCTGTTGTTCATCCTAATAAAGTTTACTTACTATAAATAAGCCATGGAGGACTGACAAGGCCTGATTTTACAGACCCAGGCTATAAGCCAGTTTTTGATTAGAAAAATCTCCTGGAGAGAAGTGGCCACATTACAACTGAAAGATGTATTAGCTGTGGGAGATGCAGTGCATTGTGACAAGCTTGCAGAAGTGGATTGCAGAACTAGACATTAAGAAATAAATGATGCTATTTTGTATCTCCTTCCTCCAAGTCTATGGCAGTATGGAAGAAGACGGAGTAGAAATAATGTACAAGCTTGAATACCAGGAAAAGCACTATAGAATTCTGCTTTCTGGACCTGACTAGTCTGATCTACTCATAGAATCATAGCATCAGTGCTTACCTGAAAAAAACCTACACAACAAATGGTCAGACAAAATTCCAAAGATTGGAGGAGAAGCTGATTAAATTTCATACCTAGCTGGGGAACTATTGGCAGTTGACAGTTGCTGGGAAAGGTAGAGTTAATTTTCTTCTGTGGTGTGTTCCATGGTAGAGGGTCCATGTCCCAGTGAATAGCCCTGCACCTATTTACAAGCAGCCTATTTATATAGGCTCAGTGGTTCATGAGAGAGAAAGAGATGGGAGGAGAAGTTGAATGTGGAATGAGGACATATTGAATAAGCCAGTAAGGGGGGATGACTTGAGGGTATAATTGAAAAATATTGTGTATATATACAAAATTATCAATGAATAGAAAATATATTAAATGGAAATAAGTGAGAATAGCGAACAGGAAGAAGGTTGTGGGGGAACTGTGAGAGAATACAGAGGGCACACAGCTTCGGGAGAACTGTACTCCAGTGGAAAGTGAAGAACAGAAATTCCAAGAAGGAAGTTTGAATTTTAGGATGTTTGTAGGTTGTACAGATGCAGGTAGACACTAAGACTGGTCAAGGGGTAGACCAAAAAAGACATAATCTGAAGAACCAATGATTCATAGTTGTCTGCAAAATGACACATGCAAGTAAGAACCCTGGGGATAGTTAGTCATTAACCTCAGAAAGGACTTACTGCTGAAGATGAAAGAACAGAAGACAAAGGAAGAAGCCGCCATTTGTAATGATCACAATATCTACGAAATACTCAATGATATACAGGAATAGTGATATCCCAAAGAGTAAGTGATTTATTTCTATTTTTTAAAGTAGCTTTTTTTTTTTATTATTACTATTACATGCATACACTGTAGCTGTCTTCAGATGCACCAGAAGAGGGCGTCTGATCTCATTACGGGTGGTTGTGAGCCAGCATGTGGTTGCTGGGATTTTTATTTTATTTTATTTTTTATTTTTTTATTTTTTTATTTTTTTGGTTTTTCTGAGACAGGGTTTCTTTATATAGCCCTGGCTGTCCTGGAACTCACTCTGTAGACCAGGATGGCCTCGAACTCAGAGATCCACCTGCCTCTGCCTCCCAAGTGCTGGGATTAAAGGTGTGCACCACCACCGCCCTGCCGGTTGCTGGGATTTTTAACTCAGGACCTTCGGAAGAGCAGTCAGTGCTCTTACCCGCTAAGCCATCTTGCTAGCCCGAGTAAGTGATTTATTATTTTTATTATACTACTGTTCTGAGTCAAATTTAGCTGCTGTGATAAAATATCATCACTATAAGCAATTCTGGAGAGGAGAGAGTTTATTTCATGTTATCCTTCTGGCCCAAAACACATTACTGGGGAAGTGAGGGCTGGAATACAGGGTAGGAATCTAGAGGCAGGATCTGAAGCAGAGACCATGAAGGAATGCTGCTAAATAACTTGCTCCTCTGGTTCTGTCTTGGTCAGATTTCTTAAATAGTCAGACCCATGTGCCTAAGTGGGGCACCACCCATAGAGGGATGATCCCTTCTACATTAATTAATAATCAAAAATGGCCTCACAGACACGGCCATAGGACAATCAGATCAAAGCTATCCCCCAACTGAGACTCTCTCAGATAACTCTGTGCCGTGTCAAGTTAATAGCTGAATGAGGAAAAAAAAAATACCAATGAGTTGTGTTAAATTCTAAATAACACTATGTTAGTCCAGTTTGAAATTATAAAGCCATTTTATGTGATTTATCTACACAAGTGTTTAGATATGCCATGCAAATTTATAAAGTCAGTAATATATACCAAAAATTCTGGGACTTATCATGTTGCCTCTTTGGTATAAACTATATTTGCTTTTCTAATAAAAGATGTGATAATTAAGTATTTGGGGCTTAAAAAAATCTTCAGAACTTTTTGAAAATGAAATATTTAGCAAGTTTTAAAGATAAGTCCCAGGAATGAGAGTGAACTTTGATATGTGGTTGAACAGCTTGTTAGGGAAGCAAGTTAGCTGTTTAAAAATTAAGGTCACATCTTTTACTCAAGAGTAAATGACATGACACAAAATGAATAATGCATGTTTTATAAGGCCAAAGTATTTCCTATTTTATCCTATTAATAATACATAAAACCTGATAATCATGTTGCTGCGTTTGAAGAAACAGTAAATCTAAGACAAAAGGGAGACGCTTAAAATTCTAGGTCACATCATATCTGCGAAATTGTCTGGCCAAGAAAACTATTGAAAATCTTTTCATGCCTCTGTGAGATAAGAGAGGATCAAATATGACGGTAATCTCAATATCACTGTGATTTTACAAAAAAAAAATGAAGAACAGTGAAATTATTATTAAAATATCTCTTATTCAGTTATCCAATAGAGTAAAGTTAAATTGCATGTTTGTTTTTTTCTAGTGAAAGAGAAAATGTTTGCTAATCATACAGGAAGAGAAACAATTGTTTATAGAAATGATTTTGAATTGACATGAAAGCAATATGGATGGTATGTAGTTATGAGACAGTTTTATAAACATTCTAAAATCCATAAATCAAAAACTGTTAGTGTCTACCCTAATTTCTACTGTTCCACTTTTTACCCCCAAATTTCTCAGCTTTAGTATAGAATATTGTCCCTCTAAAAACAAGCTTTCCATTGCCACTGTATATGTATAAACTGGGGTATTTTAAATATAATATCAACTAGGTAAATTAGTAATGTTTGTGTAGAGGGGATCTATCAAAAGAAAGTTATGTATAAACTGGTAGAGTAAAAACTTCTTGTTATAGAAGCCCCTGGAAGCTGATCATGGTAAGTATTAGCCACACCCTTTCAGGTGCATCCCTGACTCATGGCTCTGAGTATAACATTTTCTAACTAGTCTTGGAGTCTTTGATTTTGGAACTCAAGATTAGGTAAAGTAGGCATGCACATCATATGTCCATCAGAAATTAGCTAGAGACTCTGCAGGTTCTGAGTTTTACTGCAAAGATTCTCAAGAAATCAACAGGAAGATGGGAGCATGGTTGCTGGTCAAAGTACCTATAACACACTAGTGTGAGGAAGTGAATTTGGCTCTTCAACTTCCACATACAGGAGTATATGGTAGAATGTTTTTTTATAGCCATAGCAGTAGGAAAACAATACATAGGAGACTGGAGATCACTAGCTATTCAACGTAACAGCCATTCAGTTTAGTCAAAAGACCTTTTCTGATTTCAGAGAAAGATTATATCTCAAAGAACAAGGAGAAGAACAATAGAAGATACCTAACATGGGTTTCCAGACCTCCCCGTGTGTCTAAACATCCACATCCACATGCACACAACAACAACATCAACAACAACAACAAATACGTTGTATTAAATACATGATTCATTTAACCCATGACATCCTCTCCTCTTGCCACCATCTCCTTTCATGGTCTCCTGCTTCAGACTTCAAGCCCAGGAACAGAAACTCTGCCTACCTCTCTCCTGCCCAGCTATAGGCTGTAGGCATCTTTATTAATCAACCAGGGATAACTTGGGGGCAAGGTCACACAGTGTCACTTGGTCTATGTGAGGTTCTCCTCATCCCTGAGCCACCAGGGCCAGTATTTAGTATTACAATACTTAGCAACAGACCAAACCTCAACATATACATAGACACATAGATATTATACACATTCACTGGGAAGTAGAAAAACAAAATGAGAAAATAGATTTACTCTATTGCTTAATGTGGTGAACTCAAACAGAAGAAATTTCTTGGAAATTGTGTTTCCATAGTATTAACCAAATATGGTAAATATACACAGGAACTTCCTACGCCTATGGGTTGTCTTACTTTGACAACAAAGAGAGTAGAAGGCTTTACTCATTCACATATTCAAAAATCTTGCTGTGTTAGGACCCTGTTGAGGAAGCTTCGGATAACCCATACAATACTATTATGAGACACTCACTGAGAAATGATATCCGAGGAAAAAAATGAGTCAGGAAAACTTTATTTATTCCAACTTTTGAAGAGAACAGAACATGATATTTAAATGGGAGCATTTATAGTCAGTTGACACAAATATGAAGAATAATTCTTCGAATGCTCTTTGAAAGATGTAAGGTAACAGGACGTGATTTTTTTTTAAAGATACAATACAAAATGTTCCAGAAAGGCAGTAACAAAAGACTGGTAGCCCTTTGGGTAAAAGTCAGACGGGGAGGAATTATTGCTAAAATCAAACTGTGGTAAGGGATAATAATTTTGATAGAAATTGCTCTTTGGTTTTCCTTCCTTTGACATTATCAACATGCTACGGTGGTCTCCTGATATAAAGGACTCTCACACCTTTTTTTCCATTCTCTGGAGACTTTGTACAAATCTAGATACATGTGTGAATTCATAGCCATTGCAGCAGCATTCGCAAGCTCAGGCGAGCTACAATCCCAGCATGAAAAGAGAAGAGGTGGTCATGAAATTTCACCCCTAGCTGAGGAGGGATTGCCATTGCTGACAGCTGAGAGAGGGAGAGTCAGTTTGTCTTCAATGATGTGACACTCTGGTGGGTCTACCTCACTCTAAGGCAGGCACCAGTTTCCCAAAGTAGTAGGACAATGCTAGGTGGAATCCATGGGAAACAACATGAAGAGTTGGGTGGGTGGGTGGGGCATGTGAGGATGGAGAAGTTAGACGTGGGCGGAGTCTGGTGGGCGGTGCTGAATACAATCAATATACATTCTTAGCAAATCCTCAAAGAATGAGTAAAATGCTATTTTAAACATTCTGGAGTAGTGTTTATAATATCAAAATAGTTTTGTTTTTTTTTTACATATGCATCAATGTGTACAAGTAGAAATATCTAGCATCTGATATGGTAAATAACCTGTGATGGGATCCAAAAGTCATCTTTAGCTCTAAAAGGCAGGATGACAAGGTTGGGAGACCTTTTGGACATATCACTATATTATAAACACGTAGATCTACGGACTAGCCAATTTTGAATTTTAAGTGACAAATACGTGAATTCTCTCGTTTGCTCAAGGATGGACAGGCACAGGAAAGGAAAGAAAGAAATAGCCAGCCAGACAACACGGTTGAACACCCTCCCCTATGCAGCAAGCACCACGTTGTCAGCTCTTTGTCAGTGTGAGTGATTTGAAGCGACTCCCTGAACAGACTCTGCAGCATGGTATTCCAACCAAGAGCTGTCTGCTGTTCTTTGAGCAGAAGTTGTTAACGCTGCAGATTGATGGTGTTCTCCTGTCTCCGGTTATAAAGAGAAAACAGATGTCCATGTGCAACTAACCCAAACACATCGGAAAGGGCACAGACATTTTCGCATCTCGCTTACCATAATATAATGTCTAGAAGACATGCCCAGAAGCCTCACATGGGCAGAAGATCAGCATAGCCCATGCTATGCAAACCAAGTCCCGGAACTCCTCTGTATGCATAGCTCATTGCCTGAGACGCAGTCATATTGAATATGAGTTCAGAATACTCTGAACTGCTTCTGATGGCGTGTTTGCAAATGTTATGAAGTTTGTTACATTACAGTTCTTACAGGATCTGCTTTTTGTCTTGAATTTTCATTGTGTGTGTATGTACGTGTGTGTATGTATATGTGTGATTCTGTATATATAGCCTGTGTCTGTGTGTGTATTTGTGTATGTGATCCAGTGCCTATGCCTATATGTATATATGGATGCTTCTTTATGTGAACATGTGCCTGTGTGTATATGTGTGTTTGTATGAATGTGATTACTTCTATTTATCCCAAATTGCTCAATACAATAGAATTAAATTTAAATAAAAAAGTAATCACAAAAATGTCCCAGCCGGGCAGTTATGGTGCACGCCTTTAATCCCAGCACTTGGGAGACAGAAGCAGGTGGATTTCTGAGTTTGAGGCCAGCCTGGTCTACATAGTGAGTTCCAGGACAGCCAGGGCTACACAGAGAAACCCTGTCTCAAAAATCAAACAAACAAAAAAAGTCCCATGACCTCAGGGCTCATTTCCTAGGAATCAGTCATTAAGTGGCTAAGCTACCTTCTTTTGGAAAATTTAGGGTGATTAATATCTGATCATATGTGAATAGATTGTACAAGTATGATATATTTGATTATTTTCTACTCTGAAATATTCTGTTCTACTAAAACAAAAAATTATCGATTTATTTAAAAGAACATAATAAAATAGTAAATTGTGGAATATTCGTGGTAGATTACGTGCAAAATAGAAAATTTGAGAATGAATATTATTTTTATAACTAACTGCATGCATATATCATTGGCACCTACACACTGATGTGTTCGTTGTTTTTATATTGGTGGATATTATGAAAGGTTTATATTTGGTTTGGTAGCTTACCAAGTAATTTTCTCATTACTGTTCACTAAGAAAAATTATAAGCACCTAATACAAAAGAGAACAAACACACTGGGGAAAAAAATACCAAAGAATCTTAAAAATTGAGCAAAACTTCACATTCCTTACCCCAGCTTTCAAGCTATATCCTGGATTACATTTTAAAATGGTAAACATATGTATTTATCTTCATCAGCACATTCTTTTATGCTCATGCAAAATTGACATTCTACCATTCTCTATTCACATCGTACAGCACATACAGCAAGCAGAAAGCAAGTGTAAGCTTCTCCATATCAGAAAGGCACGGTAGAATTGAATGCTTTCATTAAGTTCTCATGTCTGTTTTTTGAGTATTGGTCACTTCAGGGAATTTCAGGAAAAATGCTTTCCTACGAAAAAATACTTGGCCATCACATGTTGAAAGGCAAGATGTCAGACCCTGACCTTGTGTTTCTTAGTTCTCATTCTCAGAACCAGGTATTAACTTCCATTTCTTCCTCTGAGAACCTCATTTTATGTATAAACACATAAAATGTGTGTGTGTGTCTGTCTGTGTGTGTGTGTGTGCCTGTGTGTGTATGTGTGTGTGCCTGTATGTGTGTCTGTGTGTGTGTGTGCCTGTGTGTATATGTGTGTGTATGTGTTTTGCCTGTGTGTGTTTCTGTGTGTGTGCCTGCGTGTGTATGTGTGTGTGCCTGTGTGTGTGCCTGTGTATGTGGTTATGCCTGTGTGTGTGTGCCTGTGTGTGTGTGCCTGTGTGTATATGTGTGTGTGCCTGTGTGTATGTGTGTGCCTGCGTGTGTGTGCCTGCGTGTGTGTGCCTGTGTGTATATGTGTGTGTGTGTGTGTGTGTGTGTGTGTGTGTATGCCTGTGTGTATATGTGTGCCTCTAATTTGGGTACTTTTAATAAAGAGATAAAGCTTCCAAAAAAAGTTTGTGATGTAATGATCTAACAGTGCCTTCTACTATTCTTTTTTGAAATC
Organism: Mastomys coucha; assembly: GCF_008632895.1. NCBI lineage: Eukaryota > Metazoa > Chordata > Mammalia > Rodentia > Muridae > Mastomys > Mastomys coucha. Next base: position 30,400,411 of record NW_022196909.1, read on the forward strand.
TATTAATATTTCATTTTACATCTGCCTTTTATCCTTCCCACTATGTGACATGGTTTATTTTGTTGGGTTTTAAAATTTATAAATAGTTTATTTACATCCCAAATGTTGCCCTCTTTCCCAGCCCCCTCTCCTCGAGTTCATCCCTCATGTCCCATCCCCTTGCCTCTGAGAGGGCCCCCCTTGCCCAACCCCTGTAATCCCCAGCCTCTGCAGATTAGGCTCACCCTCTCACACTGAGGCCAGACAAAGCAGCCTCTGTGCCTTGGGCTACAGACCTACCTTTGTATGCTCTTTGGTTGGTGCCTCAGTTTCCGGGAGTTCTGAGGGGTCCAGTTTTGTTAGCACTGTTCGTCTTCCTATGGGGTTGCTATTCCTTTGAGACTCTTCAACCCTTCCCCTAACTCTTACAAAGGGGTCCCTAACCTCCAACTAAAGTTTGTCTCTGCTTATCTGCATTTGTCACAATCAGCTGCTAGGTAGGATCTCTCAGAGGGCTGCTATGCTAGGCTCCTGTCTGCAAGCACAACATAGCATCATTAATAGTGTGATAGATTGGTGCCCATCAATGCGATGGCTATCTACATGGGCTGGTCACAGGTCTTCAGTCTCTGCTTCATCTTTTTCCCTGCATTTCTTTTATTTATTTGAAACACCAAAAACCACTCTTTACATTTCACAATATTTTCAAAATTAAATACAGAGACTTCTGAAAGTTATTTCAGAAGTATTTTCTACTGTACAAGTCTAAAATAACTTACCTAATAAGTTTCACAAAATTACAAATTTTTACTATTTACTTCAATGCACATTTGATAAAGTAAATATAGCCATGTGCCTATATGGCTATATACGTTAAAATATTTTAAACGATTTAATGACTATTCATTTATTTAGCTGCAGAGGGAATACCTGGGAAGGCCAAAGGATAATTTTTCAAAGTTAGCTCTCTCTTTTTATCATGTGTGTTGCTAGGGATCAAACTCAGGTCATCAGACTTGGTGACAAGTGAATGCCTCTACCTCCTAGTCTCTGGATATATTTTGAAAGGAAAACATTTTAGATGAAGAGCACAAGTCTTACAAAATAATGAACACCCCATATCAAATTATTCATTATAAATTTAGGCAATGTGTACCAATATATCTCCCTGATATTTCCTCTAATCTTTGCTAATATAATGTATCTTTAAAGATTTTAGATTGTCATCTCAATTCATCAAAATTATTTCATTTCATGCTCTTTTAATTATAAAATACCTAACCTATTTTCTTTATAATGATTATTTGATTCTGTGTATGTGAGTGTATGTGTGTATGTGTGTATGTGTGTGTGTGTATGGTAAGAGTGTGAACTATCTTCATGTCCTCTGTGCTTTTTCTATTAAGTTGTTTGATTTATTATTTTCTCCAGAGCTGTAAGAAATTCTTATGTACTAAGGAAATTAGTCCTTCGTGAGCCATATTCTTTGCAAATATTTATTCCTACTTTTATTATTCATTTGTCTCTGACTTTGGTTATTGAATTGTGCCTGCTAGGTTCCCTTCAAAGGAAGAGTTATTGAGGTGGCTCCTGCATGAAGTGCTGGCAGCTCCGTCTGCAGCTTTCTCTCACTCCAGGGATTGTCTCAGCATCAATTTATTTGAACTCTGCAAGGCAGGTCTTTTGGGAGGAACCAATATCCAATGACTTCTTCAGACTGAGATAAAAAGCCCAATGTTTTGGCTTATTGTGAGACATCTCTGATGGGCCATTTTAGATACAGAAGTCCTCAGGCGCTCAACTGAGACTACCCCTTGGGTCACATTGTGCTTCCAACTTTTGTCTTTGTCTCTCATTGTATCCTTACACTTCTTTTAACAGATTTATCTATGAAAATCGCTTCTAATACACCAAACTATCTTATATTTCAAAGTACTATTTACAAAGAGACAACACTCTGTCTATTTGTTTCTGTTGTCCTCTCTCTCTCTCTCTCTCTCTCTCTCTCTCTCTCTCTCTCTCTCTTTACATACACACAGATACAGAGATTACATATATAGGTAGAAGTAAAATTATATATTACCATGGCCTTATATGTACCTCATTCTGAACTCTATCTCTGTTCTTCTCCTTTCTTATCTCTCCACATATCTGTAATCCATATGTGAACATGTCTATTCATTTATACTACATATAATGAAGCATATTATTGTCAAATTTTATAAGTTTTATCATAAAACATCTAAATAAAAAGAATACACACCAGCATTAAATAGACCCAGAGTCTATACAAGAATTTAAATTTTCTAATAACCCAAAAATGAATTTTTTCGACTGTTCTACTCTACCTTATTTCTAGATTACATTATATTGTAGAAATTTTATTATACTATTCAATGCATGCTAATGGATGTTAAAGAAATCTTCCTGATAGATAATTTTTCTCATATATACATATGCTTCATGAACACACACACTTATGTGTGTGTGTGTGTGTATGTGTGTGTACCTAAATGGGAAAATGTTGACTAATAGACTATGAGAGTATTCACTACTAGAGAATTCCAAACTTTTTACAGAAGAAATATCATTAGTTCCCTGGTGTTAAAATATATGTTCCAATGGATTATTTTCCTATCTAATAGATGGGTAGTTGGTTGGAAAATTGTCCTTGATTTAGGTAGATGCTCACTGAATATCAGATGGATGATGGGTTTGTAAGCCTATGCTGATAACCATCTATCTACCTTTTCCTGAGTCAGGACAATTGAAAGCCTCTTCAGAGAGCCTTACACGTATTATAACCAACATTTCAATAGCCAGAGCTTATCACTGAACTTTCTTTATTAACCTCTGTGATAATTAAGTTTATTTGTGAACCTGACTGGTTAGAGGATGTCCAGTACTTAATCAAGCATTATTTCTGCTGCATTTGCTAAGGCTTCTCTGGCAGATACTAATACATTAATCAATAGACAGTAGAGAAAATTCATCTGCATCCATGTGGATAGGACTCATTTAGAATTTTGTAGAATATAAAACATTCATAAAAGATATATATCTGTCTTTCTTTGAGCATGGATAGCCAGCATATGCTTCCCTTGGATATTTGAATATCAAAAGACTGGGGTTCCCGGTTTTGGAATTTACTCCAAGCCCTTGTCTCTCCTGTAGGATTTCATGAATACCTTGCAGTGAAATGATGTATATATAGACTTCTCTGTTTTCATCCTTATGTATATGAATTTTCAGAGTATAAATTCTGAAATCTAAATTTTGTAATTATCCACCTATTATTTATCTATGTACATACTTACCTACCTACCCACGCATTTATCTTCAATATTATAATCTATTTACCTACTATACTTATCTTATGCATATATCATCTGTATCTTTGCATCAAATAAATAATTGTTTTCAGTATCTATCTATCTATCTATCTATCTATCTATCTATCTATCCCTCCATCCATCCATCTATCCATTATTTCTGGTGCATCTACTAACATTCTTCTGCTAGATACTGATGTGCTAGTTAATAAATAGTAGAGACAATCAACCTGTATCCAGGTGAGTAGGGTGTACGGCTCTACTTATTATCTATCTACATTATAATTCTATCTACTATTACTTCTGTTTTTCTGGAGAATTATGACTAATGTGATCTTATAGACTTCTCACTTGAATGGCTTTGAGGTTCTGAAATATTTTAAACAGTTTCAGAGTACGTGATGGAAAGTCTTCAAGACATTTTTTTTTGCTTTCTTAAAGTCTTAGAATTCTAGAAAATTCTTCTTTTGTGATCTGCAATTAAAAAAAGCATGCAGACATTTATAGAATGAATTCTTTGCAAATTTTCCTTGTGAGAAGATGAAAGACATGGATTTTTTGTTGTTATGTATTTCCTTGCTTTTCCTCAAGCACTAAAGCTTTCTATGCTCATCATACTTTATCATTTTCCTTAAATGCTTTTCTGAGAGCCACATGTGCCTGGTGAAAAGGACTTCATGTCTCTATAGACTCTTTACTACACAGTTCTTGATTTCTATGTCAAGAGTAGCTCTTTCTAAACTAAATCTCCTGTTTCATAGCAGCACTTCCTCCCACTATAGTTAATAACCATTAAAACCCAACACCCCTGTTTCATAGCTACTCCAACTGAAATAACTTCAGATTGCTCTTTAATACAAATTAAAATACTTTCTCTAAGCAAATGCATATATTGCCGCAGAATTATATGTCATGAAACTTCTAGAAGAACAGAAAATGACACAAGGCAGACAGAATCTCCATCCTGGCTGTTTTAGTCACTTAACGCAAAACTGCATCCACTTATGTTCATCAACATTCATGAAGTTTTAATGGAAGTTGATTGAATGCTTCAATGAGAAAAGGGGCTTGATTCGCAGGTTTGGTTACCTGAGCTTGATTCCCCAAGTATCTTGTAGAAGTTTCCTCTGGGACTGAAACAATCCATCCTGCAGGCAAGCTCATTATGAAAGAAAGTCAACTAAGAACTCAAAATACGTTCAGGAAGTCCCTGAAGTCTACCAGAGCCACGAGGCACCTCCCACCCAAGAGGCAACAATAAAGACACCAGAGAGTCACTCTCAGACAAGACAAGCTTCAAAGAAGACACTGAGACCATACAAGCTTCTTAGAAGAAACAGAAACCAACCAGGCTGCCTGAAAAGGGTTTGAATCAACTTAGTCACTCAGAAGGGACACTCTTCAACTTGAAGGCTATGCAGTATGTTCCATGTTCACAGTCTTGGTGCTGCACTTGTCTTTAAATCATTTCTGCTCCGATAAGTAACTCTTTACCCATTATTCCATAAGTAACCTCAATAAAACTCATTTGTTCAACAATTTACACTTTGGTTGTAGGTTTGATTTGTTCTGTCATAGATTCTGGGGTATACTGACATGTTTGGTCTCTTTAGAAAAAGTCTTATTACCACACAGCACCAGGGTCTACATGATGGTAAAAGCTAGCTGCAGCTTGCAATTAGTCCTCTGGCATCCATACACAAGTGTGCCCATGTGTACACACAAAAGTAGGTGAATAAACTTCTAAAAATGATTTTACAAGTCAGTAGTTTTATCTGAAATAGGACAATATTGTAATTTGTTAGTTATTTGGGCTGGGTAAGCAGGCCAACTTCCATGAAAGCTTTTCCAGAAGTAGGTTTTAACTACCAGTCATTCTTTTTTTTTTTTTATGATATTCTTATAATCTTTCCTCAGATAACTGTAATTAAATGACAAACTTTTATTTGATCCCAAAATATGTGACCTTATCCTAGTAGAAACACTGTTACTAGTAATAAACTTCAGGACTATCAGGGAGGTAAAGAAAAAGCACTCTTTTATTTTTAATTAAATTTATTTATTTATTTATTTATTTATTTATTTATTCATTCACTTACATTCCAGCAATTGCAAACCTCCCCATCCACTCAATATGTCCTCACCCCATTCTCCCTCTCTCTTGTCTCTGAGAAGGAACATTTCCCCACCCACCCACCCATTTATCCTCCTTCCCTGTGGCCTCAAGTCTCACAAGGATTAGGTGCATCTTATCCCACTGAGGACAGACCAAGGAGTGGTCTGCTATATATATGCCAGGGGTGCTCAGAGCAGCCCATGTATGCTGCCTGGTTGTTGGCTAAATCTCGGGGATATCCACGGGGTCTGGGTTAGATGAGACTGCAGGTCTTCCTATGAGGTTATCCTCCCTGTCAGCTCATTCAATCCTTCCCCTAATCCCTTCAGAGGAGTCCCTGAATTCAGTCAAATGGTTTGGTGAAAGTATCTGCATCTGTCTTAGTCAACTGCATTGTGCAAATCAGAATTACTTCAGAAATAGAATGTGGAAAATCTTCAGAAAATTAAAAACTCAACCCAACAATGTATTTTTTGTACTTTGTGTATATCAAAACCAAGTCAAGGGGCCTCAGCAATGACTCAGTAGATAAGAATGTGCATTGCTTATGCAGAGGCCAGTTTGGTCTACGTAGTGAGCCCAACAAGGCAAGGTTTGATGGTAAAACCCTGACTCTAAGCAACAACAGCAAAAATACACTTACAAGTATATATAGGTTAATCTTTTATGGCATGTTTTAAATTAAATTCATTGTAAAATTTTATTTTTTATTTGTATTCTTTTTAAAGATTTATTTATTTATTATATATACCATGTTGTGCCTGCACATATGCCTGCATGCCAGCAGAGGGTGCCATATCTCATTATAGGTGGTTGTGAACCACCATGTGGTTGCTGGGAATTGAACTCAGGATCTCTGGAAGGGCAGTCTGTGCTCTCAACCTCTGAGTCATCTCTCCATCCCCATCAAATGTAAAGTTTTAAATTAAACTTGTCATAAATGTATAAGACAATCTCAAATAACCAACTATCTTAATATGTATTAAAGCGACCATGTTAAAATTATTCATGTCTTCATTGAACTGATGACCTCACTAATGCTTTTAGTTATGTGTTGTAACCTTGGTATATATCCTGGCATGCTTGGCTTTTTCATAAATTCTACCTACTCTTATTTCTGCTCAGTATAATACCTCCAATATGTCATATTCATATATTGTTTCGATACTGATATGTTCCTCTAACTAATTCTAGTAACATTGCTAATTTCTCATGTTCCAATGATCGAGAAAGTAACTTTATTACCTCTTGATCATAAAGGCAACCTGTGTGGTTTAAATCATTCTTAGGATTATATTCAAATAATGTTGATATCTAGTATTGTTTGTGTCCAAACATGACAACACACTTATGAATGCCTATGCTACTTTCACATGAAAAAGTTCAGTACCCATTCTACTTTGTTTTCTGGTGTTGCTTGCCCCATACCAAGAAAAATCATTTCAGTTATGTAGGGACATGTTTGTCTATGTGTTTGGAAATAAATTCTCTCCAGAAGGTTTCACAAGAAATATATACCGATTGATTTAAAAAAAAAAAAAATCCCATGGCCAAAATGTTCCAATGTTGTAAAGAAACCCAAAATTACTCATTTAAACCAATTTTGGAAATGAGGAGGAAAGCTGAGGCTGTGTGGCTGTGTCACATTCATTGGAAAATGCTTCAGAGAGAAGAGCATTTACATACAACTCATGATGCAATGGACCCCATTAGCATTGAACAGCATATGTTCCCTGGAAGCAATGGAACATATAAACCCACTATGCAGATGAAAATGGCAGAACTTGGAATCACTTGAGAGATATGCTAAACTTCTAAACTTTCATAGATCTATAATGAACCTGTAAATTGAGGAGGAACACCTGTTCCAGATCATTTTCAGAAAGGAAGTGCCAAGTGGGGACTTGCTTGTGTGTGGGCAAAGTTGTTACTTTTCAAGGTCAGCTGCAAATTTGTATCGTTTAGGTAAATGTTTCTGTTAGCAGCAGCCTCATATCAATTTCAGGCTGAATAACTGTATAGTGTGAATTCACTGCCAATTTTTTTTTTCAAGTAGAAAAAACTGGGAGAATTACTAATCCAGAGTCAATAACTAAGAATTCATCCAACTGAAACTAGAATAATAAATCTCAGAAGGTAGCGGGGGCAGGAGGAAAATTATGGCTATTCTTTCTCAGTGTGCTCAGAAGAGATGCCTTGGGTGTTGGCCATGGAAACTGAAATGGCTTTGAAAGTCTTTTTGTCAGCATTTTTAAAGAGGGACCACAGGAAATAAATGAGCGTTATTGATTGTTATTCTCAGTGGATCTCTGGGCCGCCAAGCACATTCTCAAGTCCTAATACCTAGAGTGAAAGCTCACCATCAATTTACTCGGAGACATTAATGCATTCCCCATACATGCCATTGACTTGATGGAGACATAGAAAGTTACGAAAGAGATAGAAACTGAAAAATGAGTCAAGAGTAAAGGGGAAAATGTAGATAGTTCGGGGAGGCAGTGATAAATCTCTGAATAGTTAAGTATTCAGAAGATAAGAGTTCAGGCTAGTCGGTACCCACCATGTGTTTGGGATGCTAGTCGAGACAGCCTGAGCACTAGGCTCTTTTCTGAAGCCATACTTCTAGAATTAGAGGAGTTCTTGGCTCCTCTTTGATAATTTATTCTAGTTTTTTTTATTTTTTATATTTTAATCTATATTTTATTTGATATTTTAATCCACTCTCATTGATTTGATTATTTGTTTGAACACTTCTTTTGATTTTAAAAGAATCATATTTGAGATGGCAAAAATTTACCTAGGCCAACTCGGAGTCACACTCTTGCACAAATGTCAACATTAAAGGATGTCTTATGGTTTTCAATGCACAAAACACCCTGATTACAGCTGTAGGAATCTGGTCTTGTACCATAGAGTACATAATTGTATATAGATATTTGTTATGCCATTTTCCTTTTCCAAAGCCTTTCTAATATATAAACTTACACAGGGAAATGCGCTCAGTGCCTTGAAGACGTATAGTGATTCTACACAGATTATATCTCTTGTGGGAGCAATGATGGCTCAAGGTCACCTGTGTTAAGGAACATAGGAATGGAGATACAAGTCTTATTAGAATTCAGAGAACATAAAGAGTTTGTGAGAGGGCCTGGTAAGAGAGGAACAATGTAGCCACAAGAAGTAATAGTAACCAAACTTTTAAGTAAGAGCAGATGCCTTAGGCACAGCAAGCAAACCCAAGACTAAAGGAAACCAATGTGAGGATAAGGTTTAAAGATGAGAAAACTTCGGGGCAATGAGAAGGTATCCCTTGTTCCTGTGGATAGCATCATTATTTCCCAACTTATTCTCCAGGCAATGCCCCCAGTGTCCTTTTGTGGCCCTAAACCTATGGTTTTGTTGTAATCTACCACTTTACCATTAGGAAATAATGGTAAGCTTCCAATTGGCTTCTCAGACATAGGCCAAAGAAAGTTATAGCGAAGAATAAGAGAGTCCAACCTCATAGCTCATGTTGTTTCAACTTGAGGAGAAACTTAAGTAGCTGCAGAGCAATATCTTTGGTACTTGTAATTGTTTTCATTCAGAGTAAATAGATGGCAGAAATACTCAAATAAATTATTTTTTAAATTTGAATACAAAAATCCCTTCTTTGAGTTTCTCTTCCAGAACCAATTCAGAAGT
>NW_022196909.1:30409531-30409705 GCF_008632895.1 Mastomys coucha
TTGGAATGAGACAGAAAAGGGGGAGAGAGGAAGCGAAGGAGTGAAGTTGGTCAACTGACAGAAAAGTTAATCTGTTAAAAGCATGTGTATTTACTAAAATGTTATCCTCTGGTTAAATAGCAAGCTCACTGTTTGCTTATTTGCCAGTCATTGTCAAATGTGGTATCATGCGAA
>NW_022196909.1:30409715-30452564 GCF_008632895.1 Mastomys coucha
AAAAAAAAAAAAAGCCAAACCAAATCAAACCAAATGAAACCAGTAGGTCATTCATTATTGGGATTAACATATACTGTCTGCTCAGAGCCTGTGCTGTTGATATAGTTAACATAGACACTGAGTCTTGTCACCATGTCAGAAAGTCTAGATAATGAAATAGGAATATTTACTCAAACTTTAGAACTATATATCTATGCTATACATCTCTTTTGTACAATTTTCATGCTGAAAAGATGAAGAATACAATGTTTTTATTGATTTCTCCTTTTCCCCCATAATAAGTAAACTGAGTTGAATGCTAGACAGAAAATGTGATAGCAAATTCTCCCATAAGCACAATAAGTACAATAATTCTGCCATTACTCAATATCATTGGCTAATAGTTCTACACAAATACCAGGTTTCCTGATTGACTGAGAAGGCAATTTGCAGAATGGACATATATGGTTTTAGTAGGTCAGTATAAGATAGAGACATGAAGTCACTGTTCCTGTTTCCTTGTGTGTCATGCTTGGAAATAGGCAGCTACCATGTTTCTTTTTTTGAAAACCTGCTGGCCTGGCATTTATTATTAATCTAACTTGTGTTTTTCCTGTCTTATGTGCTCTGTATTGAGGAAACTACTTCCAAGTGGTAGGGTTCAAGAGAGAAGAATAGAAAGTTGATTTGTAAGCTGTTACAGCTGACAATTGACAAAAACAGAAAAGCATAGTATACTGTGATATCAGTTGTGAATAATGTTTTATGGTTCAAGAATCTGGATATGGACCCTTGAAAGGTGCTTGTATGGTGTTAATGATTTAGAAAATTTGCCACAAGCAAAGCTCTAAGCAACAGTCCAAATTCCATGATTGCATACATTTAAAATTGCAATGTGCCCATGCATACCTATGCAGGTAGACATATAAGTCTGTAAAGATGGCAAGAAACATCTAAACGTTCAAGCATTTACTCTCCTTACTAATATATTGCTAAACTCATTGCCTAGTTGTGTTTACTCAGTGGAACTAAATGAGACCTAAGAGCTACTAAATGTGTATTTCTCACTTTTGTATGTCTTATTATTTTCAGTGACAAAAAGATGATAAGGGCTCTGGCCTAATAAATAAACTAATACATTGAGTATTACAAATAATTAAGTATTAATAAATAATACAGTCAAGGCAAACAGGGTTGCAAGTCACTGAAGTCTAACTTAGGACCCTATACCTGTCATTGCTCATTTCTGTCTCCTGTCATTTCTCCCTGGCGGCTATGGTACAGACTTCTCTGCTCTGCCACACACTCCTCACCATGATGGGTCAAATACACTGAAACCATGAAAACAACAATAAACTATTCTTCTTTTTACTATTTTAACCATTAATTAAACATTAACTAAAATAATTTAAAATAAGTAAAAATTACTTTAAAATAAATAAAAATAAATAAAATAAAAATAATGAAAATAACAACAATCAATCAATCAATATATTGATATTTATTTTTCAGATAAAGAGACATGGTGGCTTCCTATTTCCAGGCATAAAACACAAAGAAAAAAGAATAGTCATTTCATGTCTCACAGTGATAAATGTTTCACACACACACCCATACACATACCAGTAATAAATGTTTCACACACACACACACACACACACACACACCAGTGACATGTTACACTCACACATACACACACACAAACACCAGGGATAAATGTTTCACACACATACACCAATGATAAATGTTTCTCACACACATACACACACTCACACACACACACACACACACCCCAGTGATAAATGTTTCACATACACACCCACACACGTGATGAATGTTTTAGAAACACAACAATGAATGTTTCACACGCACATACATATACCATACCAATGATAAATGTTTCATGTACACATACACACACATACACACATACTTCAGTAATAAATGTTTCACATACATACGTATACCAGTGATAAATGTTTGACACACACACACACATGCACACACACACACACACACACACACACACACACACACACACAGGGCGGGGTAGAAAGAGCTCTCTTAGCATGTATTTCTAGAATAAAGTAGCCTCAAGTATAAGGTAATATCATATTTTCTTGTTTTAATTTTTCTCAGTTGACACTATGTAAAGGATATTTGAAGAGTTTCTCTATTATACCCAAGTGAAATTTGCAGACTGTCTTCCCCTTATTTCAACGACACTGATAATTGTAGCTAATTATAGGTGGAGGAAAGGAAAAGAATACATGTCAAAGACGTATTTCATGTCAGCGAGCTGCATTTTAAAAGGTCCATTGTGAGAATTAATAATCCTTGTCACTTTTTATCATGGGCTCCCTTTCACTCAACTACAAAGTCTAAGCAACCCATTGTGGATAAACTGCACAATGTTCTCTTCATCTCCAGGATGGATTGTAAATGAAACACTGAATCTGACATATTAAGCATCATAACTATTGAGTTAAGTATCTTATATAAGATTATATTTTTCTTTTGTAAATGAGGGTAACTACATATTTACAGAAGCATTGCACCACTTGTAGAGTTCCCCATGTAGACGTTTTTCTGTTTCTCCATCATTTGCAGATTACATCATTCATGTACAAGCTGAGTTTTGTTAAAACTGATAAACCACTTTCACTATTATCTCTTCTTTCAACTTCAGTATTAATGATCTTTCCATGAGTAGGCTTTTTATGATCCTTGACTCAATACAGATTATGACACTGCATTCAGTAATCATGTCTCTCTGGTTCTCCTCTAAAATGAGTTTCTTGATGTCTTCCTGGTTTCCAGTGCCTTGTCTTACCTAGAAATATTGAAAGTAATATCAATGCTATGATTCAGCCCAGTGTGGTCCAGTCTTGTAGCCAAAAGGCCTAGAGGAGAAAAACATGCTTTGGCTATCACCTGATGTCTGGAGGTAGGTTGATACCAAATATTTAATTGTACCTATATTGCTTGAATAAAGGAACAGGTGACCCTCACAACATTCATTAGAGAAAGCTTAAGACTCCCCAATCAAAATAGCATTCACACTATGGTCAGTATCTTTCTCTAAATCTGTCACATAATATTGCCATTCTAAAACGTAGTTGATGGACTTGACATCGCTCCACAACTGACTTTGAATATCTGCCTGAGATTTTTGTTGTGTAAACCCCTAGCAGTGAACATCACCTGGCCTGCTTCATTTCCCACGGATTTTTTTTCTCTAAACTTGGAGTCTGATTTGCAGCCCACAGCCTATACCTATTTTAGTGATGCCCCATTATCTGAAAATTAATGCCCAGCAAGTGAATTGGCCTCAATGAATCTGTTTAAGTTTGCAGTGCGCCTCCACAGGACTCTCATTATCTCCCTGTCTCTGTGAAGTCAATAGCTGTAGGAAGCTTCTGCAGCAGATCAAAGTTCACTGAAGCCTGTCTATGTTTATTGCCATCTCAGAGACACATTGTTCTTTTCTTCATCTCTTTTGTACCTACTGGGATTTCACAAGTTTAATACTGAGTGTTTTTCCATGGGGAGTTTATATTGTATCTTCTGTCAAGCTGTTCTGTATTAGGAGGTGGCTAATGATATGTGCTAAATTTAGAACCAGGTAGCTGATATATGGTAGCTGGAACTCGAAAGAATGTTGGGAAACAGATGGACTCTGAGCTTCCTATACTCCACCCCCCAACTCATGGTTCTGTAGCTTTAGAACATTCCTGAGTTTCATTCTGCTAAGAGTCTCTCAGAAGTGGAAGCCACCTTCCAATTCAAAACATGCTTTTAAAACTAAGAGGCCTTGACCTTATTTTACAAGATAGGAATTGAAGAGACACTTGATATTTACTGTAATGCCATAGAGACACAAGGAGGTATTACTAAAATGAAACATCAAAACTAGATGGAGAATCTCATGAACTTGAGATGTAGCTTAATTTCAGAGCATTCATCTATCACATATGGGCCTTGGGCTCAATCTTGAGTACTGTATAAAAAGTAATAAACTCCTGTGACAAAATAAGCACAATAAAAACAATAAAATTTCACTAATATATGAAATAATAAGTCAAAATATGGTATGCACGCTACAGATTTCATTAGGCCATTATAGCACTGAGTTTAATATATAATATATGTTATCTGGGTCTTTATTTCCACCAATGAGAACCAACCAAATGTTCAAGCTAGCATGATGGGTTTTATTAAAAGATAGTAGATTTCAAAATAGTAATGTAGCTGATCAGAACCAAAGCCTGGGATGTGGCAACCTTGGCCATGCATGGTTCCATCTCTGGGGAGATGCCAAGAGTCAGTCACATTGTTCCTGCTGGTCCTGTTCTGGAAGACGTCTGCTACTTCATGCTGGTTATAAAGATTCACTTAGAATCTATAAGAGAATCTTCCCTCTTCATCTGCTCTATTAGCAGAGGCTAGAGCTGTGTTGTTTAAGGAAAGTTTGTCCAGTAGGGCTTTAAATTTTATCTCCTCAGCACTGTGGTTCTCAGTTTACAGGTGACAAGCCCCTTGGAGGTCAAAGGATCCATTCATAGGTATAGAAGATATTCTGCATATCAGATATTTACATTATGATAAATAACATTATCAAAATTTTATAAATGTCATAATTCTTTTGTCAGAAATATGAGAAGAGAGAAGGGATTTGTGTTGACATGAATGGTTATTAGTAACATTTTAACATATATTTTGAAATTATATTCATTATACAAAGATTAAGACATTTTAATAGCTAAAAGTTATTTAGAGAACATGCATAGAAGGATTGTTGTAAACAAGTGTACCTATAAAATATAATGGGCCAAATCCAAGATAAGCAAAAAGATGATAGATGATAGAGAGTTAGATTCATGATATTTAATAGAAATGGTAGATAACTGAAATGAGGATGATATACTATAGATGATAGATAGATGATAGATGAAAAAAGACAAATTATAGATAATAGATACTGTTGAGAGACGTATGATAGATTATAGATAGATATTTTATAGATATATGGTAGACATATACAGGATTTATAGGTGACAGAAAAGATAGATATAGTAAACAGAGTATCAGGTATAACTGGTAAATACATTTAATCATGAATTATCACATACATGGATAGACAAAAAGTGAGTGTGTGTGTGTGTGTGTGTGTGTGTGTGTGTGTGTAGACGGATATAGGTGTGTATGTAATAAGAGAGAGAAGAGTCCAACAGAAAACATAGGGACTCATATTTGGTTGGATTTTATAGCAGTATCTATAATAAAATCATCCCCAACAAAGAGTTCATCAGGCTAAATGCCAAAGACTCTTCCCTCTCTTACGATGGAAAGGAACACTCTCGTGAACTGCTACTGTATGAGTGTCCTGCGTAAATTAGGCTACTTACAGCAGACATTTTACTTTCTGTGCTGTACTACTCAGATCAGCATTTAGTAATAAGTTAGCTGCTGGTAGAAACCCCCCAAGGGCTCTATTTATTTGAGCTTTTAATTAAATTGCTGGAGGCAGACAATAACCCCACCAGATTCTACGAGACTGCTCATTGCACAAGACAATGAACTTACGTTCTGCTTTTAACTGAAAATCACTTCTCTAAATAAAAATGTCTGGTTCCTTTGTTCTCCTAAAAATAATATGAAAGGGAACATCATTAGATATAACTCTGCCATAAAATGGGGATATAACAAAGAACAAAGTTTTTCTATCATTTACAGCCAGGTATACAGCTTCAAATTTTATATCAACAACTTATCCACATATTCTAACTCATGCCTTGTCCTTTCTTTGTAAATAAAGATTATTTTTTATATTAAAGGGATGATCCCTGAAAAGTTGCTTAGCATTTAAACATGAATACCTAGAAAAAATTATAAAAACTGTGCTGAACTAGGGTTTTTAAAATGTCACACAGAGTAATGACTCAGTGGATAAAATATCTGCTGCACGGCAAAAAGTATGGGGCCCTGAGTTTGAACCTGTATAACCTAAAAGGGCTGAGTGCTGTATGGTGTTTCTGCAATGGCAATGGTATTAACCTCAGATGGGAGGTATTGATAAGAGAATCCTTGAAAACAGGCAGTGCTCAAGCACACAATAGAAACACACACACATGCACACACACACACACATAAAAAAGATACTAAAAATTTAATCTGAAGCATCCCAGAGAATACACAACACAATGATAGATTGACAATACCAAAAAACTTTAAACTCAATCAGGAAAATTTTATTTTTCAGAATGAAAAGAATGGATCTGGAAAAAATGACACAGTAGTTAAGAAATCGTGTTTCTCTCATAGAAGATACAAGGGCAGTTTCATAACGCAAGTCAGGATGTTCAAAACCTCCTGTAACCCAGCCAAAGTTACCTGCATGCACATGTGTGCACACACACAAACACAAATAAAATCATAATGCATTTTTAGAAGAAGAATAAAAATTGTATGCAGTCAAACCCACATTAATTCTCTCTTCTGTCACATATTCTCTCAAGTAGCCATAAAAAGTTTGTTACCATCTGGTGGGAGGGCAAGTATATATAACAGAGAACACATATAGGCATGCTCATTGACAGATGATACATAGAAAGGAAGACACATGTTTACCAGCGTAATCCCAAGGTAATGGAAATAACAGTCATGTGGCTCCTCCACTCTCTCTATCTCATTGGAAACACCCAGAAGAATTCTCAACATGTATTAGAACAAATACAACCCAATGTCTAACTTCCTTTAAAATATATGGACCTGAAAGATGCAATAGTTAAAATGTGATTTATTTACCTTTTTACTCAATATTGTCTACAATGAAAGCTAATATTCTTAGTACTGTTCAAGAATATCATCTGTATAGCTAGGATGGAGAATAAAAAGCAAAACAAAGCAAAACGAAACAAACAAACAAAAGCAAGGAAGTCACACAAGGCTAAGTTTTAGAAAAAAAAGAATTAGACAAACTAAATGTATTTAGCAGTGGATAAACAAACATGTCAGTAATTCTTAAGCCCTTAAGGGATATTTTCTTAAAGGAAAAAAGAAGCCATTAACCAGGAAACTGAAGAGAAGAGATCAGAGATGTTCATTTGATTTTATCAATGACTCGAATAGTTTCCAGCATAGCAAGTTTGTAAATTGTGCACTTGGATGCAGCTATAAATACAGATGCACACAGCTGTATTTATGTGTCTGTGAATACTTTAAACCTAGTGACTCTTGGGTTTGAAGAAGTGAGTCATTCTTTTATGGTTTAAAAAAACTCACGCGTTTATTTAACAAGTATTTGGGGTTCTTACAGTATCTTAGATATTTCTAGCCTCTGTCAAGGAAATGTTGAAGCAGAAGAAGTATAGTGTCCCTGTCAAAATGGATCCATCACATTTAACCTAAGACAATCAGATAATTCCTTGACTTGAAACTGGGAGGGAGAGCTGTTGGGTTGGGCTCCCATGGAAGGAGACGTGACAGAAGAGAAGGTAATAGAGGAAGAGGTTAAATATATTAACTGAATATATGTTTGAAATTGAATGAAATCTTTTGGAATAAATTATTCATGAATAATTAATTAATCATTGTTTAAACAAGAAAATATTGTAAGAAGTGTACAAGGAAATAAAATCATGACAGTTTGATCAACTGGAAATATAGGGAAAATATCAAACTGGAGAGTCGTTGCCAATTGAGAATATATTTATCCAGTAAAGAAAAATACATTCCATGGAAGTTCCAAAACAATTTTACCAAAAAACATAGTAATCAATTCATATTAGAATAATTTCTGGGTAAGGTATCAAGTATCAAAATAATATTAGAAAAGATTAGAAGAAATATGGAAAGATTTGTTTTTTTCTTGGTACTACAAAAGCTCTTATGTGTCTATCTGCTAATATAAATATCGACTTAATGAAAGTAAGGCTGTAAGAGCCTTTAAGCAGCACATTAAAGCATATAATTTACACAGCAATAAAGAGATGAGTTTTTATGCCTAAAGAGACAAAAGTACCAAGAGTATATTAAGAGCTGTTCTAGGTCATCAGGAGAAGTTAAAACACATAACACAGATACACACAAACACACACATACATGCATGCACACACACACACACACAAAGAGTAAAAAATTTTAAATTGAGCAAATCATGATAAATGTAAATTGTGAACAAATATTCTAAACTGTTCAAACTCAGGACTATCTTTTTATACACATATTATGCACATATAAAAAGAGAGAAATCACTGAGAAAAGATGAACTATAGAGATGTTTCCAAAACTTTAAGGGAGTATTGTGAAAACAAACAAAACAAAAATCCCAGGACTTTGGAGAATACTTATACTATGAGATGTTTCCTGAGCATGACATTATATAATATAAATAGTAAACATTAGGATCCAAGAGTTTCTTCCAGCTTCTTATCCTGTGTCTTGAGAGAAGGCACCAAGTCTTGAAATCTAATAGGAGACAAGCTCTTAGCAGATCAAAGGAGAATATAGATCTAGACAGTAGATTGTCTCAGAATATTGCTTTTCACTGAGTTAACCATCTATCTTCGAAACACACTCAACAGAAGGTCCACAGTCACCCAAAGGCAGACTGGAACCCATGAGGAATACTCTGAGTTTGAAGTACCAATCAATACTCATTGTACCTTTCTTTGCTTCCAATCCTTGCTCTTTGCACAGCTCCCCAGGGTTCCAAATTTGAGCTCTCCTATAACCATGAAAATATGTGATGTGGATTGAGTGTCTCATAAGCGCCAAGGGATGGCATACCTAAAGGCTCATCCTTCAGAGTCATGTTCCTGGAAGATGCCATGGAGCCCTTAAGAGGTACATTCCTTAGGTCATTGAAGGCACAGAGTAATTGCTTAGCACCTAGTTGTTTTTAAAAGCGCAAAGCTGAGATGTTCTTTGTCTTGAAGGCACTGAAGTGCCTTTGGTGGGGCTGAGATAAGTCTGAGCCCTGCTTTCACGGGTACTTCTTCCTTTCTTTCAACACTTGGCTATCATTCAACTGATTTTTACAGGACAATCTGTTGCTGTTTTAACATCTTAACCTCAGAAATTTTAACCTTATTCATGAAAATTAAAAATATTTTACAGTCTCTAATTTTCCTTGTGATTACTAAGTAGATAAATAAAATATGAAACCACAAGAAAAAAAGCACAAACCTGGTTTCTTGAACCCTCTGCCTTTGACTCGATCGTGCCAAGGATGTTGAATCATGGCCAGGTTAATGCTGCTCTCTCTTTAGACCTCATCAGAATTCTCAGTCAGTTTGTGTTATGTCTTGACTCTTAAAAATTGTGAGCCAAGGATTTAAGGGACCAGAGAAGTCAAAGACACCACAAGAAAAGCTACAGAATCAATTAACCTGGGCCAATAGGAGCTCATAAAGACTGAGCTATCAACCAAAGAGCATGCATGGGATGGACATAGGCCCTCTGCATGTATGTAACAGTGGTGCAGCTGGGTCTGCATGTTGGACTTGTTAAGAGGGAGGAGGGGCTGTCTATGACTACATTGCCTTCCTTTGGATCCTTCTCTTCTAACTGGGAGGCCTTTTCTAGCCTCAATAGGAGAAGTCTTACTGAAACTTGATATGCCAAGGTGGGTTGGGATCCACGGGAGGCCTCCACTTTTTTGAGGCAAAAGGGAGGCAGAGTAGATGGTAGGAGAGTGGTAAGGAGAGGGAGGGGCTGAAAGGAGAGGAGAGAGGGGAAGTTGTGATCAAGAAGTAAAGTAAATGAATAATTTAATAGAGGAAACTGTGAGGTTAAATAAGCTTTAAAATGATAAAACAAAGTGCCCTGCTCCATGCGTTTCACTGTAGCATTTAAAAGTTGAGTAATAAAAGTTTGACTGTGGAATTAGAAGACCCAAAATTCACTGGTACAATAAAATAAACAATGTGCCTGGAAGTTATTCACGTTTTCTAATTTGACCCAAATGTATGTGTCTTAGTCAGGGTTTCTATTCCTGCACAAACATCATGACCAAGAAGCAAGTTGGGGAGGAAAGGGTTTATTCGGCTTACACTTCCACATGGCTGTTGATCACCAGAGGAAGTCGGGACTGGAACTCAGGCAGGTCAGGAAGCAGGAGCTGATGCAGAGGCCATGGAGAGATGTTCTTTACTGGCTTGCTTCTCTGGCTTGCTCAGCCTGCTCTCTTATAGAACCCAAAACCTCCAGCCCAGGGATGGAACCACCCACAAGGGGCCCTACCCCCTTGATCACTAATTGAGAAAATGCCCCACAGCTGGATCTCATGGAGGCACTTCCCCAACTGAAGCTCCCTTCTCTGTGATAACTCCAGCCTGTGTCAAGTTGACACACAAAACTAGCCAGTACAGTATGTTATTTACTAGGTATTTCTTATTCCTAGGAGTCTCTCAATTATTATCCCTAGCCAAAATATTCTTATTTATTTAAATCTAAAAACACCAAGTCAACAACTACAGCATATATACCGAGAACTTATAATTAATTTTAGTATAGATGATAGTTGATTAAAGCAAGCAATTGGAAAGTGTGAAAATAAATTTATAACCTAACTAGAGTATGTGTCTTTATCTGGTGTGTGCACATGTAATGTATGTGTACTTATGTGTCTGTGTGGGTATTTGAGTGTCTTTGCAAGTATGCAAAGGCCAGAGGGTGATGAGAAGTGCTTTCGGCTATGTTTCTCCATCTCAGTGGTTGGGTCATGCTCTCTCCCCGAAGAACCCAGACCTCAACAGTTGGCTAGAATGGCTGGCTGGTGGGCACCAGGAATACATGCTTATTCCCCTGACTTGTTACAGAAATACACAACCTGTGCCTTGTCTCTATGAGTGGCAGGGATCTGCAAACAGGTCCTCATATTTATGTAGGACGCACTTCACGAATCGAACTATTCCCCAAGGCTTTAGAATACCTGTAATATAGTTTTACTTCATTGTTTTAAAAATTAAATTTATTTTCATTATTTTATTTTAAATTTTGTGTATATATCTGTATGCCTATGTGAGGATTTGTATCTATGTGTCATTCCTATGGAGACCAGAATATCAACCACAGTGGAATTGGAGTTGCAGACAATTGTGACCTGCCCAACATGTGTACACTTGTTCACTGGAAGAGTGGTACAATGTCCTTGCTGCTAAGCTATTTCTTCAGGCCTGTATTCTTTTATTTACCATTGCATTAACAGAGAGGGAAATTTAAAGCATTTGAGGAGTGGGATCCTGATTATCTTAGTTCAGTTTAACTTTTAAAAAACATTGAGGATGAGTACAGGATTAGTTGAATGTTGCTTTCCCAAAGGAAACCTACCCTGAGTGATACACAATATAAAAAGTAATATTTTATGGCTAAATTAGAATATATTCACTAATTATTTTATACATACATACTATATCTTATATATTATATATAATGTATCTTAAATGTTATATATATGATGTATTATCTCTCCTTTTCTCTCTTTTTCTTTCTCTCTCACACATACACACACATATATACACATACACACACATACGTGCACGCTCACACACACACACACTCACACACACACACACACACAGTAAAAAAAAAAAATTAATTTAAAGCAACTCTTCCCTGATGACCCAGGACCACACTTAACTGTACTTTAAAACTTTTGATCACTTTTTCTTCTAGTTCTCATGGTTAGGCCCATGTAAAATATCTTTAATAAAGTGCCCAACTCTGATTCATTTTAACAGTGTAAGACCTTAAGTAGCTTGCCAAAGAGTGAAGAAGAAGTCTTTGGTGCAGTTTCAAGTCTACAAGCCCAAGCAAACACAATCTCCCAAAAGTACTTTTCCTCAATCAGAGCAAAAATGGTGTACCTCGAAGGAGGAGAATCCCAGAGAGAAGGAAGGGAAGCTGCAAACTATGGAACATCCTCTAGAAACCATCTTGAGCATGTCATTAGAATTCTGATTTTACTTCTTGAAGACAATGACAATACAAGATAAAAATATTTCTCTATTTATTTATTTATTTATTTATTTATTTATTTATTTATTTATTTATTTATTTATATTTCAAACATTATCCCCTCCTCTGTCCCTGCTCTGGTCCTGCTTTTAAGGGGGTGCTCCCTCACCCATCCACCCCCTCCTATCTCAGTGCCCTAGCACTCCCCTTCTCTGGGGCATTGAGACTCCATAGGACCAAGGATTTACCCTCCCATTGATGCCAAATAAAGCCATCCTTTGCCACATATGCAGCTGGAACCATGGGTCCTTCCATGTGTACTCTTAGGTTGGTGGTTTAGTCCCTGGCAACTCTGGTGGATCTGGTTCACTGATATTGTTGTTCTTCCTGAGGGTTGCAAACCCCTTCAGCTCCTTCAGTCCTTCCATAGGGGTCTCTATGCTTAGTCTTTTCGTTGGCTGCATGTATCTCTGTATTGGTCAGGCTCAATTTCTACTGAGAATTTTTATCAAAAAATGCCTTGGAGCTCATTGTAGCTGTGTCTCAACCTCTTGCATCCCCTTCTCTACAAATTCCACAGACTGATAGTGAGCTGGAGTTCTACACATAGCACATGGGAGGCCCTCCTGCTCTTCCCTTTCAGTAGCAGGTACATCTGCAGACTACTCCTTACTTCAGAGATTGGTTAAAACCCTTTTCTCTGTCCATTCCACCCTTCCAGTATCACCTGCGCCACGCTTCCTTCATAGAACTGTAACCCTTACAAGCAGATCACAACAGCTTCTTCATTAGGAACCAGCTACATGGCTCACGTTTGCACTGAATCCACACAAATTCACAGTGGAAATGAAAATTTAAAAAAAAATGTGAAAACAGCCATATAATGCTTACCTTCAATTCTATTATATTTTTTTCTTCCTTTTTTTAAAAAAATTGTTCTATATCTTTTAATTTGATTAGGACAAAGACAAAGACTGTGGTATTCTCTTTCATGCCAATATTGGCAGAGTGTGACTGCAAGACCATTTCTTTAGTGATTTGATATTAGGTTGTATATTATCTCCCAAATAATGGTGTTTCAAAATGATGATATTGATGATGATACGTTAGCAGCCAGATGGTTAATTCTTCATTTCACTCTTGTCTTCCAAGGTATACATGAGTCTCTGATGTATCACAATGGGCATGAAGGTGTCTCTGTACTTACTGTGTGACTAAATAACTCCTCCAGACAGCTTTTCAATTCTTTCTAGTTTCCCCCTTTTCTACCTTTTAAAATGATCTGCTCTCTGCTAGGCAATGTGTTCATCGCTTTGCGTATCCCATTCTCCAGGTTTGCCTCTCCATTCCTCCCCTCACTTCTGTCTACCAGCCATCTTCAATTAGACAACTTAACCCATCTCTTTAAATTACAGTTCCATGTACACTGAAAATTATATTGATGCCTATCCCACAGGATCTGTGAGAAAATTAACTGGCATATTGCATTGAAGGGCTTGCCAAAATCTGAGTGCGTAGCAGTTATTTCTGTTAACTATGGCTTTTGAATTTTATGATAATCTTTCAATACTTACAGTTTTGTCATTTGGAAGACAGTGAATGTTGGAGCATTGATATGATATTTGGGGTTTTATACCTCATTTGATTGAGTGTATGCTTCTATCTTGTTAGTTCGTCTGCTTTTTATAAAGAGGGTGTCTCATTCTGAACCTTATTTGTGCTTCAATGCACAGCAGTTCTCCTGGCTTAGCCTCCTAGTGTTCTGAGTAATTGCTAAGCAAGTACTTCCTCACCTGGCTGAATCTTCTTTACACCATTTTTGGTTAGCTTGATAAGTAATTTTGATTTTACTTGATTTTGATGTTCTGACCATGAAGCCCTCTATGATATGAAACCATCTTATCCCTGTACCTAGGAAGAACTGGATCATCTTGGAACATATTTTCCTCTGCCAGGAGGCCTGGAGAAATAGAGATGCTACTTGTTTTCTATTTCACCCTGTAGAGAAAACAAAAATAGCAAGTGGGACAGTAGCTCGCAGGATCTAGCTACCACTGGTGGTTCACAGATCTTAGTGTCAGCCTAACTCTGCTGCTTTCTATCTCAGTAGAATTTTTACATCTCAGGGTGGGCCTAGGAATCTGTACTTCTAAGTTTAGACTTGATGCCAATAAAATGATCCTTAGCATCAACTTTTAAAAGCCATCAGTCCATGGGGTTCTCTCAAAGCTGCAGTAGAAAAAAAAAATCTTGTAACTAATATTGGAAACTACCAAAGGCTTATTGATATTTATAGTATATAGGAGATTATATAGATATTCATTAATGAATAAAGTATGTTTATGGTGCACTTACTTAAACTTGAAAATAAACTGCTGAGTGGATTAGAATGACCTTCTTCCTGAGAAGTTGAGGGATTTATATACATAAAAAATTACATTTTCTTACAATAAAGATAAGAAATTAGTGTCATCTATAATATTTAAAAGGGCAAAAAAGTTACATTATAGTAAGTATTATAAGTATGAAATCACAACCCAGGAATAGTTTAATTTAAAATTGTATTTCTTAGAATTTAAGTAGTGATCTTAACTATTTATGCTATTTATACTTTTCAAAGGGGTTTCTGTTTGGAATCATAGGTACATGAAAAATTATTTGAATGAGAACAAATAGAGAGAAAGCTTGATTCCCAGGTTCTTTAACACATACAGGATCATAGGATCACAGGATCTCAGGAGCTTGGTCACACCAGGATCCCAGGATCCCAGAGACACCTTGACTGCTAGGATGTCTGATACACCCAGGATCTCAAGATCACATGATCCCTGAATCACAGGATCAGAGAGACAGGTGGACTCTAAAGCGTTCTGGCACAACAAGGATGAAAAGAGGGACAGCCTCCAGGCAGACACAGTGAGGGCAGATAGCATAAGAGATAACCAGATGGTGAGAGGCAAGCACAAGAACATAGACGACAGAAGCCAAGGTTACTTGCCAGCATTACAATGCAGTTTTCCCACCATAGGAAGACCTCGATACCCTATCGCACTGGAAAAGCAAGATTCAGATCTAAAATCATGCCTCATGATGATGATAAAGGACTTTAAGAAGAATATAAATAACTCCCTTAAAAAACACAGGAGAACATAATATATAGGTAGAA
This sequence comes from Mastomys coucha, assembly GCF_008632895.1. Taxonomy (NCBI): domain Eukaryota; kingdom Metazoa; phylum Chordata; class Mammalia; order Rodentia; family Muridae; genus Mastomys; species Mastomys coucha. The sequence continues at coordinate 30,424,822 of NW_022196909.1, forward strand.
GCCCTTAAAGAGGGAACACAAAATTCCCTTAAAGAATTACAGGAAAACACACCCAAATAGGTGAAGGAATTGAACAAAACCACCAAGGATTTAAAAATGGAAATAGAAACAATAAAGATATCACAAACGGAGACTACCCTGGGGATAGAAAACCTAGGAAAGAGATCAGGAGTCATAGATGCAAGCATCACAAACAGAAAACAAGAGATAGAAGAGAGAATCTCAGAGGCAGAAGATAGCATAGAAAACATTGCCACAATAGTCAAAGAAAATGCAAAATGCAAAATGCAAAAAATTCCTAACCCAAATCATCCAGGAAATCGAGGACACAATGAGAAGAACAAACCTAAGGAAAATAGGTATAGATGACAGAGCAAAGATTCCCAACTTAAAGGGCCAGTAAATACCTTCAACAAAAGTATAGAAGAAAATTTCCCTAAACTAAAGAAAGAGATGCCCATGAACATACAAGAAGCCTACAGAACACCAAATGGTTTGGACCAGAAAAGAAATTCCTCCCCTCACATAATAATCAAAACACCAAATGCACAAAACCAAGAAAGAATATTAAAAGCAGTAAAAAGATCAAGTAACATATAAAGGCAGACCTATCAGAATTACACCAGACTTCTCACCAGAGATTATGAAAACCAGAAGATCCTGGGCAGATGTCATACAGATCCTAACAGAACACAAATGCCAGCCCAGGCTACTATACCCAGCAAAACTCTCAATTACCTAGATGGAGAAACCAAGGTGTTCCATGACAAAACCAAATTTACAAAATATCTTTCCCCAAATCCAGCCCTTCAAAGGATAATAAGTGGGAAACTCCAACAGAAGGAGGAAAACTACACCCTAAGAAAAGCAAGAAAATAATCTTTCAACAAACTAAAAGAAGATAGCCACATGAACAGAATTCCAACTCCAATAACAAAAATAACAGGAAGAAATAATTACTGTTCCTTAATATCTCTTAATATTAATGAACTCAATTCCCCAATAAAAAGACATAGACTAACAGACTGGTTACATAAATAGGACCAAGCATTTTGCTGCGTACAGGAAATGCATCTCAGTGACAAAGACAGACACTAGCTCAGAATAAGGCTGGAAAATTTTTGCCAAGTAAATGGTCCCAAGAAACAACCTAGAGTAGCCATTCTAATATAGAATAAAATCATTCAACCAAAAGTTATCAAAAAAGGGAACTTGATACTCATCAAAGAAAAAAAATCTACCAAGATTCTGAACATCTATGCTCCAAATGCTAGGGTACCCAACATTCCTAGAAGAAACCTTCCTAAAGCCCAAAGCTCACATTGTACCTCACACAAAAATAGTGCGAGATTTCCACAACCCACTCTCCCTAATGGACAGATCATGAAAGCAGAAACTAAACAGAGACACAGTGAAACTAACAGTTTTGAACCAAATGGATTTAACAGATATCTATAGAACATTTCATCCTAAAACAAAAGAATATACCTTCTTCTCAGCACCTCATGGTACTTTCTCCAAAATTGACCATATAATTGGTTACAAAACAGGATTCAACAATACAAGAAGATTGAAATAATTCCATGCATCCTATAAGATGAACATAAGTTAAATAAAAACAAAACAACAGAGAGCCTACATACACATTGAAGCTGAACAATGCACTACTGAACAATCACTTTTTCAAGGAAGAAATAAAGAAATTAAAGACTTTAGAATTTAATGAAAATGAAAGTACATCATACCAAAATTTATGGGATACAATGAAAGCAATGCTGAAAGGAAAACTCATTGTTCTATGTGCCTCTAAAAAGAAACTTGAGAGAGCATACACTAGCAAATTAACAGCACATCTGAATGCTCTAGAACTAAAAGAAGCAAATACACCCAAGAGGAGTAGCTGGCAGGAAATAATCAAACTCAGGTCTGAAATCAACCAAGTAGAAACAAAAAGAACTACACAAAGAATCAACAAAATCCAGACCTAGTTCTTTGAGAAAATCCAAAAGATAGATAAACCCTTAGCCATACTAACCAGAGGGTACAGAGACAGTATCCAAATTAATAAAATCAAAAATGAAAAGGGAGACATAACAACAGAAACTGAGGAAAGAAAATATCAGATCCTACTACAAAAGCCTATACTCAAAAAAGAAAAAAAAAGAACCTTGAAAATGTGAATGAAATGGACAATTTTCTAGTTAGATACCACATGTCAAAGTTAAATCAGGATCAGATAAACCATCTAAACAGTCCTATAACCCCTATATTAATAATAGCAGTCATTAAAAGTCTCCCAATCAAAAAATAAATAAATAAAAGCCAAGGACCAGATAGTTTTAGTGCAGAATTCTATCAGACCTTCAAAGACCTAATACCAATACTCTTCAAACTCTTCCACAAAATAGAAACAGAAGGAACTCTACCCAGTTCATTCTGTGAAGCCACAATTACACTTACAACAAAACCACATAAAATCCCAACAAAAAAAGAGAACTTCAGTCCAATATGAATATCAATAAAAATATGGTCAATAACATTTTCACAAACCGAGTCCAAGAACACATCAAAACAATCATCCATCATGGTTAAGTAAAATTCATCCCAGAGATGCAGAGTTGGTTCAATATAGGGAAATCTATCAATGTAATCCACTATACTATCCACTACAGAAAAAAACAAAACAAAACAAAACTCAAAGAAAACCACCACATGATCATTTCAATAGATGTTGATGAAGCATTTGACAAAATTCAACAATCCTTCATGGTAAAAGACTTGGAAAGATCAGGAACTCAAGCCCCATACCTATACATAGTAAAAGCAATATACAGCAAACCAGTAGCCAACATGAAAATAAATGCAGAGAAACTTGATACAGTCCCATTAAAATCAGGGACTAGATAATACTGCACACTCTCTCCTTACCTATCCTATCCAGAGAAATTAGACAACAAAAGAAGGGCAAACAGATACAAATTGGAAAGGAAGAAGTCAAAAATATCACTATTTGTAGATGATATTATAGTATACTTAGGTGATCCAAAAATTCCACCAGAGAACTCCTACAGCTGATAAACAACTTCAGCAAATTGGCTAGATATAAAGTTAACTCAAACAAATTGATACCCTTCCTATACTCAAAGGATAAGCAGGTTGAGAAAGAAATTAGGGAATTGAAACCCTTCACAAATTATACAAAATACATTGGTGTGACTCTAACCAAGCAAGTGAAAGATCTGTATAACAAGAACTTCAATTCTATAAATAAAGTGAAGATCTCAGAAGATGGAAAGTTCTCCCATGCTAATGGATTGGTAGGATTAATCTAGTAAAAATGGCCATCTTGTTAAAAGCAATCTACAGATTCAATGCAATCCCCATTAAAATTAAAAATTACAACTCAGTGCTTCATAGAATTAGAAAGGGCCATTTGCAAATTCATCTTGAAAAACAAAACAAAACAAAAAAAACTTCAGGATAGCAAAAACTATTCTCAACAATAAGAGAACTGGTGGAATCACCATCCCTGACCTCAAGCTGTATTACAGAGCAATAGTAATAAAACCTGTATGGTACTGGTACAGAGACAAGCAGGAAGATCAATGGAATAGAATTGAACCCAAAATGAACCCACACACCTGTGGACACTTAATCTTTGACAAAGGAGCTCGAACCATTTAGTGGAAAACAGACAGCATTTTCAACAAATGGTGCTGGTTCAACTGGTGGTCAGCATGTAGAAGAATGCAAATTGATCCATTCTCATCTCCTTGTACAATACTCAAGTCCAAGGAGATCAAGGGCCTCCATATAAAACCAGATACACTGATACTAATAGAAGAGAAAGTGTGGAAGAACCTTGAACACAAGGGCACAGAGGATATTTTCCTGAACAGAACACCAATGACTTATGCTCTAAGATCGGCAATTGACAAATGGAACCTCATAAAATGGCAAAGCTTCTGTAAGGCAAAAGACACTGTCAATATGACAAAATGGCAAATTACCAATTGGGAAAAGATCTTTACCAATCGTACATCTAATAGAGCTCTAATATCCAATATATACAAAGAATTCAAGAGGTTAGATTACAGAGAATCAAAGAATCCTATTAAAAAATGAGACGTACCTAAAGAAATGTTCAACATCTTTAGTCATCAGGGAAATGCAATTTGAAACAACACTGAGATTCCACCTCATACCAGTCAGAATGGCTAAGATCAAAAACTCAGGTAACAACAGATGCTGGCAGGGTTGTGGAGAAACAGGAACACCCCTTCATTGCTGGTGGGATTGCAAGCTGGTACAACCACTCTGGAAATCAGTCTGGTGGATCAGAAAATTGGACATAGTATTACCTGAGTACCCAGCTATATTACTCCTGGGCATATATCCAAAAGATGCTCCAATATATAACAAGGACACATGCCCCACTATGTTCATAGCCATATTATTTATAGTAGCCAGAAGCTGGAGAGAACCCAGATGTCCTTCATCAGAGGAATGGATACAGAAAATATGGTACATTTACACAATGGAATACTACTCAGCTATTAAAAACAAGGACTTCATGAAATTCGCAGGCAAAAGGGTGGAACTTTAAAATATCATCCTGAGTGAGGTAACCCAGTCACAAAAGAGCACACATGGTATACATTCACTGACAAGTGGATATTAGCCCAGAAGTTCAGAATACCCAAGATACAATTCACAGAGCACATAAAGCTCAAAAAGATGGAAGATGAAAGTGTGCTCCGCCTTCTTAGAAGGGGGAACAGAATACTCACAGGAAGAAATATGGAGACAAAGTGTTGGGCAGAGACTGAAGCAAAGGACATCCAGATTGCCACACCCGGCGATCCATTCCATATACAGTTACCAAACCCAGACACTATTGTGGATGCCAAGAAATGCATACTGATGGGAGCCTAGTATAACTGTCCCCTGAGAGGCTCTGCCAGAGCCTGACAAATACAGAGGTGGATGCTTGCAGCCAGCTGTTGGATTTGGCATGGGGTCCCCAGTGGAGGAGTTAGAGAAAGGACTGAAGGAGCTGAAGGGGTTTGTAACCCCATAGGAAGAACAACAATATCAACCAAACAGACTCCCCAGAGCTCCCAGGGACTAATACACCAACCAAGGAATACACATGGAGGGATCCATGGCTCCAGCCGCATATGTAGCAGAGGATGGCCTTGCAGGGCATCGATGGGAGAAGAGGCCCTTGGTCCTGTGAAGGCTCAGTATCCCAGTGTAGGGGAATGTGAGGGCGGGGAGGCAGGAGTAGGTGGTTGAGGGAACACCCTCTTAGAAACAGAGGGAGAGGAATGTAATAGGGAGTTGGAGGGTACCTTAAAAGAGATAACATTTGAAATGTAAATAAATAAAATATCCAATTAAAAAACGAACAAATAAATTCAAGTTTTTTTTGGTAAATTATTTTCTTTGGCAGTCACTCTTTTGCATGGTTATCAGAAATTATTTTTCTCACTCAGTTTGATTATTGCAAATAGTCTTTAATATGAGCATTTAACAGGATATAATGAGCACTCTATCCATGTAAGTTTGATGCCAGACTGATCTACAAAAAAAAAAAAAATAGTTAAAAGAAAGACAAATTCTTTAAGTATCATGGAAAGTAGACTCCTTTATCATAACAGAATGGATAGAATCTCAGTGTCTTTTTTCATTCTTATCTGGTACTTTATTTCAGATAACTGTTGTATCTGTGCTGTCCAAAACCATAATACAGGCTCATATGTGAATCAAGCAAGAGAGTTTTCTTATCTATTTTAATGTACATTTTTTCTGAATATTTACATTGTCCACTTCAAAATTTAGTTAAATTTAGACTGACTAAAACTTTGTCAATGAGCTTAATTACCATCGCGTATATTGTCTTGGATTCAGATGGTGTATTATGGCTGTTTCATTTGCTCTTAATGTGCATGGCTTATTTTTATTTGTAGAATTTGAGAAAATATATTTTCCTACTTTTGTCTACCATTATGCATGTTTTAAACCTGCTTTTTAACCTTCTGTACCTGTGCCTTGGCTAAACATGTGTTCCCTCACTCATGGGTGCATTGTGAAATTAAGAAAATGAAGTAAGATTTACTCTGTAATTCAGGTAAACATCTGAGTGAAAGTGTTTATGCAGTTTATTAAAGTCATATTGATGAACAGATTGTGGGACACGGCAGTTAATTGGAGAACCACACACTAAAAATATCAAAGTCTAAGTGCTCTATAAATCAAAGTGGTGGGTTGCATGAATGTATTCAGCCATTCACTCCTGCTCACTTAATATAATATAAACCTATAATGTGTTCTATTCAAACTAAAATTAGCTATTAAAATGAAAGATTTTTTCCTAGATAATTTACTCTCAATTTTATGCAGTAATTTCTGTAATTATAATCTAATTACAAAAGCCTTTCCTCCCCTCTCCTCCCTCCAATCTCCCTTTAAGTACTCTATTTGCTCTCTCTCAAATTCAAGGTCTCATATTTATTAAGATAGAATCTGACTGTTTATGTCATATTTTCACTTTTAAAGAGGTGCTTCTAACCAGTTCCAAATGTGCAAAAAAACCAAAAACCGAAAAACAAACAAACAAACAAAAAACAAACAAAAAACCCCCAAAAACAAAAAAAACCCAAAAACCTACTTTTGTCCACATAGCCAACTTCTGCTGAGTATTCAGCATGACATCATTCGGGTGAGTCCTAGCAGCCAAGCATTTGCCAGGGCAGATTCTCCAAAATAGTAGTTGTGAACATTGTGTAAGAGAGAACTTAGTGCCCAAGCCATTTGAAGCTGCGGAGAGGGCTCTTTCCCGGAATGTTCCCGGGCTTGCTTCTTTCCCGGAATGTTCCAGGGCTCGCTTCCTTCCCGGAATGTCCCACCCGACTCCTGCTTGATTTGGGCAGCAGCAATAGGTCTTTAAGGTGTTTCCTTACTCCTTGCGCTCAGTTAACCTAACAACAGGCAGTGCTTTAGGGACAATTCGTAATTACAGCCCTTCAAGTGCCGGAGCAGAATCGACTTGACAGAAGAGGAATCAAGGTCAGAGAAATAAAGCTATACTGGCTCTGGTTCCCACTTTGCAATATTCTCCCTCCGTACCCAATGCCCTTTTCGAACAACATTTTCTGCATGAGAGACTATACAGGGAGCTCAGGAAAAAATAAAATTAAGTGTACAGTGTCTTGCCATTACTGAGAATTCCTAAAAGTGTATTGCTAAAAATCTGTGTATAGTGACCCCTAGGTAGGCACATTTGGAAGACTGAGTCCAGAACATTCCCACTGGGACTACCTACACAAGGACACTTAAATATCATAGATGGAACTGTGGCATTTACAGACCACTAGGAATTCCACATAAATTAAATCAACTTATTATTTTAATATTTGACACAATACAAATGTTATGTCAAACAGTTGTTCTCCTGTAGTATTTGAAGAACGATAGTTAAGTCTCTGCAGCACACACAAGCTCATAAACAGACACACTCCCACACATGGACACGTACACATGAACACACAAACGTACATATAAATGCCGCATATATGTGCATACACACACACACACACACAAACACACACACATTTGTATTGTCTGTGGAGTTGATAGCAAACTTCACATTTTAGCTTTAATTGAAATTTAGTCAGTATGTCTCTATTCTGAGGTGAATTCATGATTGTTTTGTTTAGCTTCATAATTTCTGCTTCATTTTTAAAGACGCCATTCTAGTTTTACATCATCTATTTTGAAATATTTACCCAGAACATAGTTTTGGTACCATTTTATATGAAAATAGCAACTTCAATAAATTTGCTTTGTATCCTTATTTTAAATTTAATTCATTTGGGTAAAAAATAAGGTCTATTACTTAATGTACCGCTAGATCTAATTGAACTTCCTCTCCCTTAAGCAGTGTCCTTAGAAATGCTTTTTGAGAGACTATTAATGTTAAAGATGACTGATGTATGTGCCAAAGTAAAGCAAATGCCTACCACAGCATAAGGTCATCTAATGATACTTTATTGAATTAACCTTGTTTTCCAGCTTCTGTTCCACAGAGAAGCAGACATGCCTTTGTAAAAAATGTATTTATAAATATTTTAGATACAACAGAGATTGTGGCGCTATTTCAACTTTACTTACTGAGGAGTCAAAATATTTATACTTCAGTAAAACATATATGTTATATATGTGTATATGTATATATTTATAACACACACATACATGCATACATACACACATACACACACACACACACACACACACACACAGACACGTAATAAATAATGAGGCATGATTTAACACCAAACCACAAATTTGTTCTGAATAAACATTTAGTTCACTACAAGAACTCACTGCTGCGATATTTAAATATTAACTGAAATGCTTTTATTCATTCTTTAGAAAATGAATGTGTATGTTTTACTTTGCCTAAGGGTGCTTGCCTACTTGTATGTGCTCCACCTGTGTGCAGTGCCTGGATAGGCCAGAAGAGGGCATCATAGTTCCTGAAATTATAATTCCATTGTGAGCCACTGTGTGGGTAATAGAAACCAAAACTGAATCCTCAAGAAGAGCACAAAATCTAAGTCCCAAGCCATCTCTCTGTGGCTTGGGACCATCACTATGGTTTGACCATGTTTTTAATGTGTTACTATGTCAAAGTAATAGAATATATTTATTTTATCTTTTAGATTGTTCTGGTATGAGCCAAACAACCATTCTCTGAATCCTTACTAAATTAAGAGTTAATAAATGTTGCTTTTGTTTTTATGAGGTACACAAAAAGTAGGGAAACTGGATGAATACCCACAAAAATGAAACAAAAGTAAAGTCAGTGCGTGTTAAGTCATACATTCAAATGAACAGATAAGGGCTTTAAAGCAAACATTTTTAAAAATGCTCAAGGAACTGCAGAAAATATGATTAGATTAAAGAACAGGTAAGACATTAAGCCAGAGAAATACAAAATGAGTTTATTTTAATCTGAACAAAACCCTAAGATCTTTTGTACCTGATTTATTTCACAATACATTCTGACATAGAGGATCATAGCTGCTGTCACAAATGACAATATTTAAGGTTTTTAATAGCTGAATACTGTTTATTATATATGTATATACATGTATGGCAGATGTACATGTATGAGTTTTTCTAATGATTCTATCCTTGATGAATAGTTTACTTGAATTAAAATCTAGCATTATTCATACAAAGACAGGTGTGTCTCCTTGACACTTAGTTCTCATGGAAATAATCTCAATAGAACAACATTGTCTTAAAGTAGCTGTACTCTAAGAGCTTTTTAAAGGAATCTGTATATTACGCTTTGTAACAGTCACATCATTTCTTTTCTTCTAACCATGTGATCTACACTCTCTCCAAGCACCACATGATCTACTTATATGTGTAAATTAAAATTGTTGGCCTCACAGAAGTATGGAGAAGTGGTGATGAGAGAGGAAGAGAAAGGAGGCAAGGAAGACGGGAGAGCTTCTGAAGCCATGGATATAGCCAGACAGGAGTGAGGTCTGCCCTGTCAGGGCAAACCAGGCCAAATACAATTTATAACAATGTATTGTTTGTCTCAACGTAGGATTTTTAAATGTTTTTTCTTTTTCAAGAAATGATAAGGTTTATAAGGAAAAGTAATATACATAGTTAATCCCATGACTTAGGAGAATGAGCCAGAGTGATTATGAGTTCCAAGTCAGCCTTGTTGACATAAAAAAATTAAAATAATACACAAAAAAGATAAAAAATAAGTTTATGTACATGTTAAATACCTAGGTCTATCATTACAAAACGTACGATGAATGTGAGGTTGCATTATATCTTGTACAAATGTAGGGTATATGAAACACTTTGAATTCCTCCCAAGAATGACATCACATGTAAACATGTTTATTTGGTTTTAATTTTAAAGCTGTGTTAGTACATTTATCTATTGCTTATTGCATTTTAGAGTTAAGGTATGCATTTTAATAAAATATCACTCTATTTATTCAGTTATTCCCAAACAGAAGAATATCTTACCAGGAAAATTAACAAAAATGTTTTAGTACCAGGACCATCAGCTAGTTCCCAGATGAAATCTGTTCCTTGTTTTGGATAGTCTACAAGGAGAAAAATACCTGGTAAATGTGTCACTCACATGAGCACTGAATGTGTAATTGCCATCTAGTGTTACTCTTCAACCTTGGCTCAGTTATTGCAAACTCATCTGTATAGAAGACAGTCTTCCTGGGCACTGGCAGGTGAGGTCAGTGCATGGAGATGCTTCAACAGTAGTTATCTATGAATTTCCAGGTAACTTCCATGTGACTTGCCAGGCTACGTGTTTGTGTGTTCTTTTTTTTTTTTTTTTTTAAACCCACAGGTGTGTTCCTCTATTCATGTTCTATGTCTACCATCAATACATATTTTCTTGAAAATTATCAACATAGCTGACATATGTGCCAAATAGATATATAGAGATGTGTCATGTAAAGACAGAACCATTCAATATTTTCCAAAATTAATCTATCCCTAGTAACAGTTTAAAATGTATACGTCCCTGTCCTCTATAAAGAAATCACCAGTGTTTGAATTTTGATGTCTATTTTTTACATTTCATTATTAAAGCATTTTAGAAATAAAATTCACAGTGGTCCACAAAATAAATATCCCCTTGGGCATATAGTTAATGAAAATCTACTTTTTCAGATTTGCTTACATAATTTTACTTATTAGACATAAACAAAAATATAAAATCCAATAAAAATTCTCCTTGGAAATATAGTTCATGGTAATTAAAACATTAATTATTCAAGCACTATGCTACATACTCAGAATTTTGTTAAAGGAGATATCTATAGTCAAAATGAAAATTTAACCTAGAAACTAAATCATAATGGTAACTAGCTATTTTACTATACTTTTATTTTCAGGTATTCCAATAAAATTGATGATAAAGTAAAAGTGCACTAAATCTATCCATTTAATGGAAATGGAGAAGCTTTGATAAGCTTCAGAAATAAATACATTGTTTTTCTTTATATACAAAGTACATTACTTCACTGTTTTGGAAATCATATTGAGATCGTTTTTTATACGTTTGAGTGAAATGAAACATATTTGAAGTTCCAATTCCTCATTGCATGATAAAACTAGAACTGCTGAAGATTTCAGCTGCCATTGACATTTTAAAATTCTGTTCTGTCTCAGGGTTGTATATCAGGTTTTCTCTGTTCAATGGCTTTCTAAAAACCTTAGAAATCAGACCATCTAGAGTTGGCTTACAATGGGAGCTTGGTTAATAAATCCCACATGAGGGGCCTGGAGAGATGTCTTAGCTGTTAAGAGCACAGACTGCTCTTCCTGAGTTCAATTCCCAGCAACTACATGGTGGCTCACAACCATCTGTAATGAGATCTGATGCATTCTTCTGGTCTGGTGTGTGTCTAAAGACAGTGACAGGGTATATATATGTATGTGTGTATATATATATATATATATATATATATATTAATATATATTAATATGTATTAATATGTATATATATGTATATATATGTATATATATGTATATATATATATATATTAAAAACCTTAAAAACAAAAACAAAAATAATAAATCCCATGTGAGTTGTACAATATTTGGAAATATTGTGGGAGGCTTCAGTTGCCATAACTATTATGAGAACTCTTTCTGACACTAGGGGATTTGATAGTCCAGAGGCATCCCTGAGAATAGCTTCTGGAAAATCCAATACTGCCAATTCTACCATGAAAACTACACGAGAACCTCCTCCTCCTTCTTTATGTTCCTGACAGGCATTTTCCTCGGCTGGCCCGTCTTCCTTCCATGAGAAAGGTCTATATAACAGATGCTACACCCTGCAAAGAAGGTTGCCTCCGCTGATTCCCATTCTAGCAAGCCCACTTCGGAGCTCTCCCTATTAAGAGACTGTGTGATGACCATAAAGAAACTTCATAGGACTGCATTTACTTCGAATGTGTCTTCTAAATATATATCATTTTAATATAAATTGCAAATTAATACTCCATATCGTATTCTATTTGTAGATAGAATAGTTATAATAGTTGATTTTTGTAGGCAGTTCATCAAATATAAAATAATAGAACAAACATTATGCTGATTTTTCTTGTGAAGGAATTTTGATTTGAAATTTTTTGTTCGTTAGTATTTAAGTGGATCTAAAATATTACAAACTGATATTTCATAGAATTATCAGTTTTAAGATAGTAATTTATAAATCCATGTTATAGAAATATAGATAATATTGTTTTTCTCTTGTCTCCTACATAGCAAAATTATGCTTGTTATTACTTTTACTAGGCACTATACTATATTATCTGGAAATAGAAATACAGAGATAGAAATATAAATTTGAGAAATTATATTACTCAATAGAATCACTTATACTTAATATGCATGAAGCCCTGGGCTTAATCTCTAACACTCAACAAAATTTTATTGAGAATATAAAATTTTAAAATCTGGATGCAGATTTTAAAACGTAATGTATCTCTTTGCATTGTTTGTAATTGTGCAGTTGCTAATAAAGAAACTTTATACAATTCTAATTGTTATATAAGGTTTTATAGTACTTAGAGTATGCATAACATGGATAAATCATTTCTCCTTACTATAATTTTATATGGATGCAAGGATAACATTTTGGCTACTGCTGTTGAACAATTCTCTACAACATAAATTATGAAAAGCATTTTCTTCTAGTAACCTTGCAACTGGAGAACGTTTGAAACCCAAAGTTTATTTTTATTTATATTAATCATATTATAAATTATATCTTGTATTAGTCATGTTGCTTGCTTAGATGTGCTAACTTAATATGTATGCTTACTTAAATGTAAACAGATCAGAAAATGAGATCGATTGAAATTATCAAGAAGAAATTGTTTAATGAACTCTGAATATAACACAAAGCAGCTTTGTGAAGAAGACATCTCCTACATGTACGTGCAAGATTTTCAGATTACTCACTTTAAATATTTGTTTTTTTTTCCTGGTACCAAATCCTGTTATGTCAATATATCAGTCACCACTTTGAAATATATGCAGAGAGTTCTATTTAAAAAATCCAGTCTCTATAGAAATGCTTGATCGACCTGGAAGAAGAGAATTTCCAGACTGAAGGACACTCCTATCTTCTTGTCTCCCATAAGGTGTATGTTAGAGAAGCTGGGGTACACAATATTATTAGACTAAGTCATACTCCACACAAAATGTTGCAGTAAGTCTGTTATCAAATGTTAGATGAGTAGAAAATTTCTGTGACAACAGTATTACAATTGGGTATACAACGTAATATTGAAATACGATATTATAACAGGATAGTTTAATCAGATATTATAATGAGATATGCACCTGGAAATTAGTGTATGTCTCATATCTCAAGTAAAAGGTCTAGCAAAACAAATAAAACATAATAAATAAATATATCAAAGAAATATAATTTCACTTCTATTCACACACAAAAATGCAAACTACCTTATTTCTTTTTATTTCATGCATCACTTTTGGCTTTCAAACAAAAACTATTAAAAAAACCTATATCTGATCATAATTTAATCATACCTTTCCATTTTTTTTTAAAAGAGAAGATCACAGTTTGAAGAAACAAAGTGTACAAATAGCCAAAAGGCACTTGTAGATGTGCTTATTAACATCAGTAGTTATCAAGGAAGTGCAAATTCAGCCCATCCTGGGATATTGCCTCGCACCTGTTAGACTGATTGTTATCAAAAATACAGAAGATAAAAAGAGTTGGCAAGGAAGACAAGAAGAATCCTGCATGCCAGTCGTAGGGTTCTGAAATAGTGTAACATATGGAAAACAGATGGAGTTCCTGAAAGATCTGAAAAGTAGTAATGAATATAGATTTCATGACATCTACAATATTGGCTCACTTTCTTACACATATATGAACATGTGCTTATAACCTAATATATCTCAAAGGCCTTCCCACACAGAACTTGCACCTGTGTAGATGTGCCCCACCTACGTCTTCTGATCCAGCCCATTTATCATTGTCATTGTTGAGCTCATGTTTAGACAGTAATGTTGGTGAGATTTATGTTGCTTCTGACATTACTAGAAGACACACTCTTATCCAACAAACTCCCAGTATTCTCCTTATCTGACTCTTACAATCTTTCTGACCTCTCCTCTGTAAGGTCTACAAGAATTAGGTGCTGGAGTTATTTTATACATGTATCCACTGGGACAGGGATCCATAGGTCAGTAGTTTGATGGAAGTGGTTCTCATCTGATGAAAGAAGTTTCCATGGCTATAGTTTCTCCTTCAAAATACATGACATCTCTAGCTCTGGGTAGTTGACTAGGTATTCAGAACTAGTCATGATTTCTTTTCCATTTTTTTATTCTTCTCCATTTTTATTAAATGGGTCTTAAATTCAATTATAGAACTGTTGGTTGAAACTAAGGTATATGTGCCACTATTGCACAGGGTTGGGTTATCTGCCTGACAGGTCAGCCATGTGGCTCATAGCTGGGTGGAACTGCTGGTTGCCATGTCTTTGGAAACCTTCAGAGCACCTTCTGATACCATGAAAGTTGGGTAAAAGTTATTCAGGCCAGTTCTAGCTCAGGGGTTTTCAGGCCCTGAAGCGAATAGTGTTGTCAGCAATAGAAACCTACCTTCAACCTCTAGAAGAGCAACTTATGACAACACTAAGAGCCTGTGTGTTTTGGGCAGCCCTTAGACAATGTTGACTGACAACTGAAAGGAGAAATCCTTGTCTTATGCTGGGGCTTTTGATAGGCAGTTTTTGGCTCTTTGACAGAATAGTGTTAGCCCAGATGAGAAACTTTCATTTAAACTATATGTGCATATTTATACTTTATTATTATTTCATGTAAACAGTTAATGTTGGGACTCATGAATTTTTCAGACACCATTACTGCCATTCTCGTTCCTCCGAATTTTTGAGTTGCATCATTAAGTTACTGATTTGAGATCTTTGTAAATTCTTTATTTTTAATGTAGAAACTTAGTGTTTTTAATTTCCCTCATTGAACTGCTTTCATTGGGTCCCACAGGCTTTGTCTACTGTATCTTTGTTTTTCATACACTTCCAGGAAATTTGTTATTTCTTTCTTGGTTTCTTCTCTGACACATTTATGATTTAGTAATGAGTTGTTTAGTCTTCATGGGTTTGTGTATTTACTAGAGATTTGTTTTGCTGTCAGTTTTATATTTTACTGTATTGTGGTCATATGGGAACTAAGAAATTATTTCCATGTTTTTCTTCTGTAAACTTTGTTTTGTATTCCAGGATGTGGGTCTACTTTAGAAAAGTTTCCATGTGCTGCTGAATAGAATGTGTATTCTTTGGTATTTGGATATTTTAAAATGAAGCTACTTGTTAAGTCCATTTGGTGCATGAAGTTAATTATTTCTGATATTTTATTTTTGTCCAGATTTCTTCCCACAGTCTCTTGGCTATCTATGCTTATTCCTCTCTTCAGCTCAAAATATTTCTTCCTCTATTCTTAGAGTTTGTTGGATATAATTTTTTAGACTGTGTATATCACAGAAAGTTTTTCTTTCTCCTTCAATTATAGTGGATGTTTTGCTGAGTATATTAATCTAGGCTGTGCCCCAATGCCTTCCTCTATATGACTCTGATCTTAAGAGTTTCCACAGAGAAATCTGATATTATTCTGATGGATTATCTTTTATATGTGATGTGATTTTTTCATTTTTACTTTCAGTATATTCATTATGCTTTTTATAATAAGTGTTTTCATTATTATATGCCAAGGTGGTTTTCTTTTCCAGTCTTGCCCATGATGTTTTGTGTCCATTTTATATATGTATATATTTATTCTCTTCTTAGTGTGGGGAAGTATACTTCTGTCATAATGTTGGATATATGTTCTATGTTATTGTCATGGACTGGAGATTGCACTTTCTCATCTATGCTTGTAATTTAAAAATATTTATTTTAGTGTAGTCCCAACTTTTCTGTATGTTCCTTTTGTGTGTGTTTTTTATTTATATTTTTTTTACATTCTTTCTTGTGTAACCTAGATAATCTACTTTTCAATTCTGATATTCTTTATTCTGCATTATTCTTTCTATTCATAAGGCTTTTCTTGAGTGTCCTAGTTTTGTTATTGGGTATTTCAATTCCATCTTCATCTCGGCTTGATTCCTCAAAAGTGTTTCTGTCTTGTTATTGAATTCTATTCTCAAGCTGTACATGTCTTCATCATTTCCGCTAGTGGTATGTTTATGCTTTCTTGATCATCTCTCAGGCATTTATTCCCCTAAAGCTAATTCTTCTTAATTTCATTGAATGGTATCTTTGTATATTTAAAGTCCTTAAATTTCTATTCATATTTAATCGTATTTATGAGGTATTCTCTTAACTTCAATGTCCTCATGTTCATGCAGATAATACTCACTGGCAAGAATTTCTACAGGACTAAAAGCTTTTGTTCACAAGACTTGATCTTCAATATTGTTGGTAATTTTTATAATAAGATCTGGACATGTAGAATTCTTTTGTAAATTTTAAGTTGGAATATGGACTGAGAAGGTAGAAAAACATAGAAGATGTGTAGGTAAGTTGGCTATAGAGTTTGGAAATGACATGGATGAAATTAATGCAGGTAGACAGAGGCGACAGACAGGGTTGGTGTACAATAATGTGTTTCCTAGTTGAAGCCTGGAGGCAGAATGGAAATTCTGGGGAAGTTTGGATGTGATGTTGGAAGGGCCTGTACTGTAGAGTGAGAGATAAGTTTACAGTGTCTGGTAGAAGTGGAAGAGTGTGGGCAGTAAAGTATGGGTGTGGTGTCTGGTAGAAGCTTAGTGATCTGTTATTATACAGGCAAATGAGCCTAGACTAGGCTAAGCTCTGGATGTGGATCAAGGGCTAGATCAGAAAATTGGAAGGAAGAGTAATGAGGATGTTAGCTAGACTCCCTGTGATCCTGACAGAGGAGATGAATGTATGGAGATGAATGAGGCACAGAAGGGTCCAGTCAGAAGCCTAAACATTAGTTTATGGTACAGGCAGGTTTTGCTGGACTAGGCTGGGACACTGAATGTGAGATGTGGGGTAGGTCTGGCCAGTTTAGCAAGAGTCATGAATTGGGCGGTTAGAAAGACACACTGTAGTAGACCTTTAAAAGTAGTTGGGAGTAGGTCGGGCTGAGCACAGCTCATGAAAATACATTTGATTATATAGTTCATGTATACACCATAAAAGTGAATTCTGTTTGTGCTCTATTTATTTTCTGTAAGTCCCTGATTGCCTAGAGATGCAGAGGAAAATTGTTGACATTTGCAAGATATCTGCTTTACATAAGCGCAGCTAGGATGCATTGAATTGAGAGCTTTACTTTCCCATGTAATGGAAAAATTGAAAAAAAAATCTCTCTTCTTCCTGACAAAATATTGATGGTAATATTATGCAGCTCAAATGGTTTTGGATTTAATATGATGTTATAATATACATTTACTGGAGCAGATACTGTTCAGTGAAAACTCTCCTGGGAACATCACTTCAAGTCACACTTGTAAAAAAAAAAGAAGAAGAAGAAGAAGAATGAGCTTTTGAGACACGGGATCTGCAGTTTCACAGTGAGGCATTTTCTCCATAGACTCATTGATTTCTGTGAGCTAATTGAAGATGGTCCATGCCCGGACATAGAGATTAACCAAAGTTATCCTTGGCCTCCATTGCCTTCATATTTTTCTATTCTGCTCCTTTGACTCCCATGCTCTAACTGAACTCTTCTATTCTTATTACTCTTTCATTTAGTCCGAGTGTACTTCAGAAGCCAAAGAGGGAAAGGATCTTAGGGGTTACCTGAGACACTCCAGGGGCGTTCCATTGTTAAGTTTGCTCTCTGTAAGGGAATCATTCACAGTATAGAATTTTCTAATTTATCCACTTGTTTATTTTATTTATTTTACGTATTCACTTTACATCCTGCTCACTTTCTCCATCCCAGTGAGCCCCTCCCACATTCCTTCCTCTCCTCTTCCCTCCTCTATTCTTCCAAGCATGTCCAGGCAGACACTGGGGTTCTAGGCTTTTGCTAAAATGCTTCTTCTCCCCACCACCCTAATACTCTAACCTATACTCAGCCATATTTTAGTTTGCAAGGACAGAGAGCCTTCTGATAATCATTGTTTCATATAGCACCTGCCTATATCAGCAAAATATATTTTTCACACATTTATATATGTTGTTGTTTCATGGTGTATATGCTTACACATATGCATGTATTTGTGAAGATATACATGTACATAGGGACTCCTGCATGTGGAGCCCAGAAGTTCAACATCTATGTCTGCCACCTTATTTATGGATACAGAATCTCCCTCTGAACTAAGCTAGACTTGCTGACATAAAGCTCCAGGGAGCCTCGTGTAGTCAATTCACAGGTGTGTATTCATTCCTCTGTGGAGGGACATCTGACTTGTTTCCAGTTTCTGGCTATTATAAATAAGTCTGCTATGAACATAGTGGAGCATGTATCCTTATTAAATATTGGAGGATCTTCTGGGTATATAAGACTGGTTAGATCGTTGATCTGATCTTGATTTAACTTTGATACCTGGTATCTGTCTAGAAAATTGTTCATTTCATCCAAGTTTTCCAGTTTTGTTGACTATAGGCTGTTATAGTAGGCTCTCATGATTTTCTGGATTTCCCCAGTGTCTGTTGTTATATCTCGCTTTTCATTTCTGATCTTGTTAATTAGGATAATGTCTCTGTGCCCTCTAGTTAGTCTGGCTAAGGGTTTATCTATTTTGTTGATTTTCTCAAAGAACCAGATCCTGGTTTGGTTGATTCTTTGTATAGTTTTTGTTTGTTTGTTTGTTTCTATTTGGTTGATTTCAGCCCTGAGTTTGATTGTTTCCTGCCTTCGAATCCTCTGGGTGAATTTGCTTCTTTTTGTTCTAGAGCTTTCAGATGTGCTGTCAAATTGCTGGTATATGCTCTCTCCAGTTTCTTTTTGTAGGCACTTAAAGCTATGAGTTTTCCACTTAGGACTGTTTTCATTGTGTCCTATAAGTTTGGGTATGTTGTGGCTTCATTTTCATTAATTTCTAGAAAGGCTTTCATTTCTTTCTTTATTTCTTCCTTGACCAAGTTATCATTGAGTAGAGTGTTGTTGAGCTTCCACATAGGTGTGGGCATTCTATAGTTTATGTTGTTATTGAGGAGCAGCCTTAGTCCATGGTTATCTGATAAGATGCAATTTATTATTTCAATCTTTTTGTATCTCTTGACGCCTGATCTGTGACCAATTATATTGTCAATTTAGGAGAAGGTTCCATGAGGTGCTGAGAAGAAGTTATATCCTTTTGTTTTAGGATAAAAAGTTCTATAGATATCTGTTAAATCCGTCTGTTTCATAACTGCTATTAATCTCACTGTGTCTTTGTTTAGTTTCTGTTTTCATGATCTGTCCATTGAAGAGAGTGGGGTGTTGAAATCTCCCACTATTATTGTGTGTGGTGCAATGTGTGCTTTGAGCTTTAGTAAAGTTTCTTGTATGAATGTAGATGCCCTTTCATTTGGAGCATAGAGGTTCAGAATTGAAAGTTCCCCTTGGTAGATCATACCTTTGATGAATATGAAGTGTCCCTCCTTATCCTTTTTGAGCACTTTAGGGTGATAGTCGATTTTATTCGATATTAGAATGGCTACTCCAGCTTTTTTCTTGGGGCCATTGGCTTGGAGAATTGTTTTTCATCCTTTTTTCCTGAGGTAGTGGCTGTTTTTGTCACTGAGGTGGGTTTCCTGTATGAAACAAAATGTTGGGTCCTATTTACGTGCCCAGTCTGATAGTCTATGTCTTTTTATTGGGGAATTGAGAGCATTGATTTTAATAGATATTAAGGAAAGGTAATTGTTGCTTCCTGTTTTTGTTGTTGTTGTTGTTGTTGTTAGAGTTGGAAATCTGTTCATGTGGCTATCTTCTTTTAATTTTGTTGGAAAATTACTTTTTTGCTTTCTCTAGAACATAGTTTCCCTCCTTGTGTTGAAGTTTTCCATTTATTACCCATTGAAGGGCTGGAAATATATCGTGGAAATATATTATGTAAATTTGGTTTTGTCACGGAATACTTTGGTTTCTTCATCTCTGGTAATTGAGAGTTACGCTGGGTATAGTAGCCTGGGCTGGCATTTGTGTTCTCTTAAGGTCTGTATGACTTCAACCCATGATCTTCAGGTTTTCATAGTCTCTGGTGTAATTCTGACAGGCCTGCCTTTATATTATACTTGACCTTTTTCCTTTACTGCTTTTAATATTCTTTCTTTGTTTTGTGTATTTGGTGTTTTGACTATTATGTGGCGGGAGGAATTTCTTTTCTGGTCCAGTCTATTTGGAATTCTATAGGCTTCTTGTATGTTCATAGGCATCTCTTTCTTTTGGTTAGGGAAGTTTTCTTCTATAATTTTGTTGAAGATATTTACTGGCCCTTTAAGTTGGAGGTCTTCACTCTCTTCTCTATCTATTATCCTTAGGTTTGGTCTTCTCATTGCGTCCTGGATTTCCTGGATGTTTTGGGTTAGGAGCTTTTTGCATTTTGCATTTTCTTTGACTGTTGTGTCAATGTTTTCTATGATATCTTCTGCACCTGTGATTCTCTCTTCTATATCTTGTATTCTGTTGACGATGCTTGCATCTCTGGTTCCTGACTTCTTTCCTAGGCTGTCTATCTCCAGAGTTGTCTCTGTGATTTCTTAACTATTTCTACGTCCACTTTTAGGTCCTGGATCATTTTGTTCAGTTCCTTCACCTGTTTGGTTGTGCTTTTCTGTAATTCTTTAAGGGACTTTTGTGTTTCCTCTTTTACAGCTTCTACTTGTTTATTTGTATTCTCCTGTAATTCTTTAAGGGATTTTTGTGTTTCCTCTTTAAGGGCTTGGACCTGTTTACCTGTGTTCACCTGTATTTCTTTAAGAGAGCTATTCATGCTTTTCTTAAATTCCTTTATCACCATCATGAGATATGATTTTAGATACAAATCTTGCTTTTCTGGTATTTTGGGATATCCAGGACTTGCTGTGGTGGGAGTACTAGGTTCTGATGAAGCCAAGTAGTCATTCTTTCTGTTGGTAAGATTCTTGCATTTGCCTTTAACCATCTGTTGATCTCTGGTGTTAGATGTTCTTGCTGTCTCTGGCTATAGCTTGTTCCTCCTGTGGGTCTGTAAGTCTGTGTCAGCACTTCTGGGAGATCAACTCTACTCACGTAAGACCTGCAGTGGGCTGTGGATCAGTTGTCCCTCCTGAGTCTTGGGGTCAGAACAAACCCTGGAGACAGGCTCTCCACTTGCAGGGAAGTGGCAGAGAGGGCTGTGGATCTGCAGAACCTCTTCGTAGGTGAAGAGGGAGGTAGAAAACCCACAGCTATTTCTAACATGGCCATGAAATGTTATTTTCTCTTTAGCTGGATTGATTTCCCATGTTGATTGAGATTTCTACTGTGGTATTTTTAAGTTGTAATCCTGTCTATATGAATCCATTGGATGTACCATTTCAAATGTAGTATCTTCCTTCCTGTGAATGGAACTTGAGTTATAAAGAAACCAAGACACAGCCTGTCTCTGTTCACAAAGATTTACTGAAGAACAAAAGAAAATGCTGGATGAATGAATAGGAGTCCCCACACCGATGAATCTTCAGAGTCTCAGTTCTTGCTTATCAAGAGCAGTCTGAACCATGCTCCATTGGACAGTCAGGAGGGAGGAGCATCGCGAGGTAAGTTGTAAAACTTCAGATACGTCCATCGCCGCGCTTCATGGATTCGGCAAATTAGTTGGCTACAAATCCATCACAGGTAACAAATCTTATATACTTCTCCATCAAAAAGATCATTTCTTTTGTTGCATCTCAAATTTGGATTTTCTTTTTTGTTCTATTTTCTCATATGCAAGTACACATATATCTATCACGCTGTTAAAAATCATTTGAATTTTGCTCACTTGCTATTGTCACTGTGGGCAATTTGACACATTCCATTTTTTCCAAACACCAAATGAGTATTTTTATGTCCTTAACATTTACAGGTTTTATATATAATCAGTATAAAAAAAAAAAACAGACTTCTGTTCAACCAAAGAGCAACAAATTAGCATGCTGAATGATTTTAGGTTAGGTGGATATAAATTAATGTTACTTGAATTCATCAGCCTACAAAATGAGTGGCAGAGTACAATCTTGTACTCATGAATATAAATGTCATTTGAAATACAAAGTGGTTATGCTGGATACAAACAATCTGTGTTGGTGGTTCAAGCATTTCTTCTGTATTAGGTAACTGTACTTATGTGGATAGATACAAATAGGTACATAACAGACATGTAGGTAGGTAGGTAGATACATAAATACAAACATATGAACATACATATACATACATACATACATAGAAGCATAGATGATAGATACATATTATATAATAAATACATATTATATTATAAATAACATACTGATCTAAATATAAAGTGATAGGCATATATAGTGTATCTAATATATATTTGAAATATATATGATAGTTATAGATATAATTACATCATCAGTGTCTTTCATATTTATTTGGGAATAAGGAGGTCATAAGAATTACTTTAACTTGTTCTTCAGGATCTAAGAAATTACAGGAAATTTGTTGGAGTTGTTTTCCTGTGATCTTCTAAAAGTTGCTGGCCATTTATTTTCTTATTGATGTAGGTATACATTAAATGGTAAGGATAATGGTATTAAAGTCACAGCTATCAGAGAGTATGTATTATTTATTTGGAATTAAACACCTACTTATATAAATGACTCTATAAGGTGTACTTTATAAATTATACCTAAATCAATTGAAATTATTTATATATATATATTAATTTAGAATAAATTATATTTGGGTCACTTAATTTAACTGGTGTGTTTATTCTAAATTTTCATAGGCAATATCACTCAGTTCAAACTAACCTATGATCCAGTTGAATATAGATCTTTTCATCGTAAGTCATACTGTCTAAATATCAATGCACATGGATTAAAAAAAAGGTTTCTTCATCCTGAAGAAGGTACAACTGTGAAGAAAATACAGTAATTACCTTCAGCTAAAATATTTTGAATAAAATATTTTATAATATTTAAAGAAAATACTCAGCTATTTTGAATAAGATAGCAATGTGTGTAGCTCTCTTTCCTACTCTGATGGACAACAGTGCCAGATATGTAGGTCATCTGAAACTTTCTACCGATAGTTACAGCAATGATTATCAGTTCAGTAGTGTGAGGAGTTGGACTGACAGGATGCTTGGTGGGCAAGGGTGACTGTCTGCAAGCTTGACAATGCACACACAGAAGAAGGAAGGGAGGAAAGGACAGAGAGAGACAGAGAGAGAAAGAGAGAGACAGAGACAGAGACAGAGACAGAGACAGAGACAGAGAAGGAAACTGAAAGACTGTGAGAACAGAATCTCAAGTTTCCATTTGATCAGAGAAGGCAATCCACAAGCTATCACTCCTTAGAGTAGAATCTGAGACATTAAGAGCAGTGGGCCATACACCTGATCAGAGCTGAAGAATATTTATTTGAATATTTATCTGTTCTTTGCACCCACTAAGAATACCAGTCACTTTCCATCTCCACTCTTTTAACCATGTGTACTCCTTCATGTGTATGCACATGGTGGGGATGAGCATGCATGAGTAAGCTTGTGCAAGTGAAGGCCAGAGGTAACTGTCGGATGTCTTCCTCAATTGCTTTACACACTTTTTTTCTGGTACATACTTTCTACATGAACCTTTATCTTACCAACTGGCTAAAGTTCCTGGCCATCAAGCTCCAGAAATATATCTGTCTGAACTCTGGTGGGTGCTGCTGGGATTACCATAGGTGAAAAGAATTGTTTGGAACTCAGGTCCTTGTGCTTATATGACACACTTTACAGGCTGAACCTATCTCCTTTCCCTATCTCTCCTATATTTCTTCTCCCCTTACTCATAGGTCTGTCCATATATCAGAGAGTTCTTTGATGCTAGAGAAATCTTTGTAGTCTTTGGTTTAGCAGTACTAAAGGGAACCTTGCTTAGCATAGCATATCAGATGCTAATATCTTCTTAGATGTGCACAGAGCTTTGAAGTTTAGAAAGTCTTAATTACATACATGAATATCTTTGATCACATTAAATCTCGCTAAATCCCACAAGGCAGATACTCTTAAAGGTAACCAATGAGTCGAACTTCAGTAAAACCCCATATTCTTTACTGCAAGAGAGGGATTTACTTCTAGCCAATGGCATACAACAAAGGTGTACGCTATGCATGCGGAAGACAGGGGTCAAGGTTGGAATTCTTCCTCGATCACTTTTCTCCATATATTTTAAAAGGAAGAGGCACACTGAAGCTGTAGCTTATGGATTGATTAGGCTGTGGAACCAGAGAGCACCAGGTATTGCCCATTACTGTTACACCCAAAGCTGAAGTTATAGGTATGCTACTGTGACTGGATTTTACAAGGGTCATGGGAATCCAAGCTCACATCTTAATTAAGCACTTCACTGACTGAGATATACATCAAGTATATTTTATTTTTGTGTTTGTTTTATATACCCACAACATCTGATGTCATAGTGAAAACTATCCTTCCTGTTGTACGTACAGGGAGTCAATGGCCAGGATTCCTGGCCACTTGCCTATGAGTCCATTCCAGGTTTCAGTTTTTGGTGTTCACCCATTACGGCTTTTGAACATCCATATTATACATTATTCTCTAACCCCTCCCACCAGGTATGAGCCTCAAGTTACAGATACGAACCTGTCTTTATGGTTCATAGTTTATTGGTATGGGTTTTTTCCCTGTTTGGGTACTGAGTTGAGATACCTCGTTCAAGTTACAAACCCAGCTTACAAAACATTTTCTTTTCACAGTCATGAAACCATTTGCTAAGAGATAGTTGACATAATTGATCATCCCACTTATGTTTAAGTTGTCATATAGATGTCCATACCATAGAACAGTGTACTCTACCATTCAGACTTTCTCACGTAAAATGTCTTCTGATGTAATTCTTTCTCAATTAGTTGGGGGGGAGGAAATTAGAAGACTTTCTGAATCATGCAATCTACATAGCAAACACAGTTGATCAGTGGACCATAGAGTAGAATCTGATTCATGAATTTCCTCCCTCCATCCATCCATCCTTCCTTCCCTCACTCCTTCCCTTTCCCCTCTCTCTGCCTTACTCTGTCCCTTCCTCTTTCCTTCCCTCCCTCCCTCCCTCTCTCCATCCCTCCTTCCTTTCTTTCCTTTCTCCTTACCCTTTCCCCCCTTCTTTATTTAAATAAATGATTCTTTAAAACTGATCCTTGGATATTTAACATTACATACAGCATTTCTAATACTTAATAACAGAGAAAAGTATTTTTTAAAATTCAAATAAATGCTCTGGAAAAGGTTCTTAGTCATATGTGCATTCACTTCTTGGAGGACTACATATATACACACCCACATATGCGTAAATATGTATCTGCCTGCACGCCCACACTTAGAGACTCAGTGTGGACACCCAAGGTCAAAGGGAAAAAAATCAAGCACACTCGTCTTTAAAAGTATGCACTTGAGGAACGATTCTTTCTGTTTTAAAAAGCTCAACTCGGTGAAATTCAGGAAGAAATTTCACTCTGAAAGGGTTTTTAGACTTTAAACACATAAAGAGAACACTCATAGACTCTTTAAATCAGGAACAATGAAAATGCCCTGCCATATCTGTACCTAAAGTCTAGCAGCCTGTCATATCTATGACAAGCAGCAATAAAATCAATACTGTGAGTAACTTCATTTAAGTGTCTGTTTTGCTCTTTTACCTTGGCCTGGGGTATATTTCAAACTTAATGTGGTCATTAACGTTCATTCCATTGTGTCCAGGACAACAGTCATCATTTCAGTAATCATCACTATGAGTAGAGTGGTATAAATGCCACCACCCGTTGCTACGTCTCTCTACATCTATAAATGCACCATCTTCCTTCCAACAGTAGTTAACACAAGTAATGTTTAGCCTACAGAAGATATTGCTAATAAGTTCTTATAATAAGCATTCTTTTCAAATGCTGACATAGCAGGAAAGAAAAATAACTATGTCCACGAGTTTTTCAAACTAAATGATAGAAATGCATTTAACACTTCACAAAATGTGCTTTCTGTAGCTCTTTCTCTTCTCTCTCTCTCTCTCTCTCTCTCTCTCTCTCTCTCTTGTGTATGTATGTATGTATGATTGATATATATATATATATATATATATAGTCTGTGTGTATGTTTATGTGTTCTTGTTTCCCGTATACTCATATATTTGTTTGAGGTAATTTCGAGACAAAGACTTGGGACACACACCTTCAAAATTAACTATATTAGTAACTAAATGCTGTTTATGTATGTGCTATCAGCCAGTGCTTGAAAAAGAAAAAAATAAATAAATATCCTGCTTTAGAACTACTAATAGGAAATTTAGTTTTCTTTAGGTTTATATTTATAATACATTTATGTTGTATTATATAGGGTTAATCTTTATTTTCACATACAAACGCTCAATTAGATGACTGCATAGAGTAACTGACTAGTTTTTAATTCATGTTACTTGTTCCATACAGCTTTACTGAGAGAATGCTTAAGGTCAAAAACTATTGTCTCAGTCTCGGTGTGTGGACTATTTCAGACTTAAAAAATGAAGCTCTTTCATCCATGTGGTTAGTTGTAAAAGCCTTAACAGTAAGACAATCTAAGGGCAATTAGTGGATAAGCATTAATTTCTCAATAGTGTGAAAATGACTTTTCTTCATTTTGACTTAAGAAACTGAAGGGATTAAATTCAACTGCCTTGCTTTTATACACGCATCATCATAAACCAATATCAAGGATGAGGCAGTCACCCAATGCAGTGGTTCTCAAACTGTGGCTTTATAACAGGAGTCATATAACAGGTATCCTGCATATCAGATATTTAATTATGATTCATAACATCAGGAAAAAATACAGTTATGAGGTAGGAATGATATAATTTTATGGTTGTGGGTCACCACAACATGAGGAACTGCATTCAAGGGCCACAGCATTAGGAAGCTTAAGAACTGTGGGACTAGTCAAACATATTTAAAAGTTCCTTTCTTGCTTCTCAAATGGAAAGCTAATGAGGTTGCTTGACTTTACAATTATGGGAGCATACATATTCAATTAGCTTAATGAGACATAAACTTAATACATAAGTTTAAATTAAATTAATAACTCCAAATTTATTACACATAAGTAAACAGATATAAATGTTAAATGTTTACACTGAAGTGTGTTCATTAGGCTCATAATTTGTTTACATGATCTGTTTTAAACATATACATTTATGTGCTTTGGATGGATATACACATAGTTTCTTGGGGTTTTAGTCAAATGTCTGTGAAATATTTTTACATGTTAAATAAGACAATATTTTACCTTCCATAATAATTCTATTTTAATTTATATTTACACTGATTTATTTGGGTGTTTATTTGTGTGTGTGCATGTGTGTTTGTGTGCGTGTGTATGGGTGCATACCTGTGTGGGTATGGGTGTGTGAGTGTGTGTTTGTGTGTGGGTGTGTGTGGGTGTGTGTGGTGTGTGGGTGTGTGTGGGGGGTGGGTGTGTGGGTGTGTATGTG
>NW_022196909.1:30452646-30462983 GCF_008632895.1 Mastomys coucha
TGTGTGTGTGTGTGTGTGTGTGTGGGTGTGGGTTTGTGTGTTGGCACATGTCTGCCATGGCACTTATATAGTTGTCAGAGGACAACTTGGAAGACCCCTTCCCTCCTTCCACTATGTGGGTTCTGGGGTCACATTCAGGTCATCTGGCTTGTCAGCAAGTGCTTTAATCCAGGGTGATCTCTCTTCCGTAATTTTGATTTTCTGCAGTGAATATGCAATTACGTTGTTAACAGAAAATACCAGCAAATTGAGTAGTAGATTGAATCTCAACTCCATTTTGCCTGATGCATCAGTTGATACCTGATATCCTTGTATTCAGAATCAGACCAGAACTCTGCTGCAGAGAGAATATCACACCAGTGTAGGTTACATAGTAAGATCCTGTCTCAAATGCAAAATCAAATATATTCTGATATCACTGTGTACACTTTCCCTAAACCTTATAATTTGAGCCCTCTAGAATATGAACTAAAGAGAGTTAATTAGACATACCTGTAGAGTAATAATTAAAGAATGTATTCATCCATTCTGAGTTCTTACAATGAAATCCACGTTTGCAATAATATTCTCTTTTATGTGATCATATTTGAATTCTTACTTTCTACAATGTGTTCAGATTTATAGATTGTTCCACAAAATTAGAAGCACTCTGAATTCTTGGTCTTGTATTTAACCATATGTTCATCCATTAATTCCCCAAATATAATCATATAAGAAATTTTAAAAGAGTTGTTAAAATACATTTTATTAGTGTTCTTAAGTGACAGGTTATAATGGCACTTGATAAATGAGATTTGATTAGTGTGATTTATATTGTTTGAGAATATTCAATTAGTCATACTTTTTTTTTTCTGAATGAAGTAATTATCTCACTGACTTCTTATTGTTAAAAATTTACTATGATACTATCCCCTTTTAAAAGCACCATTTTGTCTCCAATAATATTCCTTGTGTATCTTGTGAGGGCATCATACTCTACACAACAAAGTAGAGCGAATCCTGCATCTCAGTTTGAACCTTCCTGCACTCCAGGCACTTAACCTTTAGTGGATACACATCCCCATCTTTTTATCCCATAAATAAGCTGATCACATTCCTCTCTGAGATCACTAAAGGCGAAGGAAGGCAAACCCAGAAGGGAGATTTTCACAGGTAGTGTTCTGAGCTCAGTCTCCTAGGTGATGTGTGGCTGCAGTTAGATCTTCTGATTGAAATGTAAACCTAATGCTGCAGAGAGTTGGTGTACCAAGGTGGGGTGCACCCAAAGGGGGGGGCCAACCTCTCAGAGGAGAAGTGGAGGGATATAGGGGAGAAATAAAATAAGTAAATAAGGAAACAATCTATGTCTATTTTATGCTTAAAAACACAGCTATTTCCCAGATCTTGGTACTGCCCATATAGATACCTAAGCTTGATATAGTTGCAAAAGTAGTCTCCGAGGAGTTGCACAATGCAGCTAAGTCAGATGGAAACCAAGCTCACTTATGTTTGAGTTTTCTTAATTGTTTTCATTCTACATGCTGCAGCTATGGGATTTCTAATGCCTCCTGAGCATCACCTTCAAGTTGCCTACTGATCTTTCTCTCTAAAACAATTCTATCCTGCAATTCTAACTGTACTAAGCTTTATCTCATGTAGACAAAACTTCTCGTATTTTGTCTTGAGGCTGGAGAGACGTATCCATACTTAGGGCACTTCCATAGTTCGTTTCCAGAACCCACAACAAGCAGCTCCCTCTTGTCTGTAAGTTTGTCTCCAGAAGTATCCAAAGCCTATGTCTTCTGACAGAATCTGTGCTCACATGCATATTCCTCCACCTAGACACACTTACACATGATTAAAGATAAAAAAAAATGCAATCTTATATTTTGTCTATACTTCATTCAAGTTAAAGGTTTGTATTTAAAAGACTAATGATCCAATATATGTAACATCACTTTTTGCTTTATGTTTTCCTTATTTCAAATAAGCCAGATATTAAACTAAATTAATAATAATTACTGCAAAATATAGGGTTTTTTTTTCAGAAACATTTGCTATTTTACTACATGAGCGTTATGATATGGTATCAGTTCATTTCGGTTAATGTCTTGATTAAATATATCTCGGTGACATGCCACTGAGTGTTTGTGGAAGGACAT
The DNA here is from genome assembly GCF_008632895.1 of Mastomys coucha. Lineage (NCBI taxonomy): Eukaryota > Metazoa > Chordata > Mammalia > Rodentia > Muridae > Mastomys > Mastomys coucha. The sequence continues at coordinate 30,454,788 of NW_022196909.1, forward strand.
TGATCTAGGGAAATTTTTACTCCATTGAATGGTTTAATATTTGAATAGAGATGGTGGAACTGTAGAATATGGAGTCTGAAAAAAGTAGATCACTAGTTATGGGTGCTTTTTATGATCACATCTTGCTCTGTCCCTTCCTGATGTAGCTCTCCTACAATTCCTGGTTATCATGAGCGGAACAGTACTGCTCTAACACACTCACCCTCTACAATGGACTAAAAACTCTTACACCTTAAGCTAACATAAGCTTATTACTCTTTAGATTATACCAGACATTCTGTTTCTGTGATCAGGCAAACAACCGACTCAGACATAGCAGAGGTTCATAGGAGAGTTCCCTATGTTGTTGACTTAAAAATAAAGTTGAAAGACCAAGCAAAAACAATAAACTCATTTTACATCTGCACTGGAAATATTCTGAGGCACAAAACGATATAAGAACAAACATATTAGGATCACACAGATGCTGAAGACATGATTTTTCGGGGATAAATAGTAGTTAATGCTCTCTAAGTTTGAGAGATGATATTTCACTTTTCATCTGTAAATGGGAAACAACATTAAAAGTTTCCATCTATAACAAGGAGTCAAAAATAATTTCCTCACAGGGTTTTTGTAAAGATGAAGTTAAATAAGGTAATGTCTATGCAGAGTAAAACTTGTCTAGCACACTCCCGTCACTGAATACATATTATCTTCACTTTTTTTTTTTTTTTTTTGCAGTGTAGGAAGGGGGAATGAATTTGAAACTTAGATAAAGAACTAATATGAGAACAGAGCAATAATACCAACCTAGGCAAAGTACCTGAGACTTTTATATATTCTTTTTTGTCAGTTAAAACCTAAAACATCTCTATGACTATACTCATTTCCTGTTACTGACAAGACATTTGTCAGAAATTAGCAGATTAACTATTTAGTGTAAATTTTGTTATATTTTCCAGCATCCCCACATCAAAAATATATCAACTCCATTCTACCTTTGTCCCAAGGTCTTCCTGGGATTCCCAGTAGCTTTGTTAGACCTGATTCTCAGTTCTTAGAAGTTGCACTAGAGACCCAATTGCCTACAAGTCTATTCCAGTTTTGGGAAGAAGTCCCTTCCTTGTAGATGTGATACTGAGACCTTGGCTTATTAGGGCACGTGGATGGGACAAGAAACAGCATAGAGAAGTCACTCACAGATTCTGTTACCTAAATTTTCCATCCATCATTTAAAGGAGCCCAGAAGACTCTCTCTTGACAATCTGCTGAGGCAGAGATTCAGATGAACCTCTTGAATCACAGTGATGATGCAGGATGTCTTTGATTTACAATGAGAGACAATCACCTAAAGACAGATTAAAGAAGCAATAGGAGATTCCTTTAGGGATGTGCTTTAAGGATGGACAAGACCAGAAGTCGTTGATCGTACATGATGAATTAATACAAGAAAAAGGCATGAGTCAAAGAACAATGACCAGAAGTATCAAGAAACTGGTTAAAGTTTCAGAAGGGAGTTCTCAGAGATGTGTATGTTGCAGATGTGGGAATTTGTATCTACCAGAAAGCAAGGGGGCAGCATAGAATTTTGGAGTCAGGGAAGACAGAGTTTTGAGGTTTGAACTTTGAGACTCTTGATCCATAAACTCAAGTCAGTCAGGGCTGGTACTGGTATGATGTGCAATATTGAAAGCAAGATACCAAAGTGTATATAAGTCACAGTTGTTATTAAGGAGCCAGAGCAAGGAGAAATGTGAATGAATGAAATTGTATTCTAGCATCTAAACTTGATTTGTTTATTCTGAATAAATGGTAAACCAATAAGGTCTACACCCTAAGACATGATTTTGGATAACCTCACAGGAACCCGGACAAAATATGTAGTCAGCCTCAGGATGAGGAAAAGGGGTGAGGCGTTAAGAAGAAGTGATGGTTTGATGACATGAAAAAACAGACTGGAAATGCAAATGGAAAAGAAAAAAAATACAGGAAAAAATAAGTCCTCGACTTTATTTGTATTTGAGAATGGGGAAGAAGCCATGAAGGTGTGAGGCGAGGTGCAGAAGGAGGAGATGCTGGCACAAACAGTTGTTAGTGTCAGTTTAATAACAAGCATTTTATAGGTTTTTTTTTTTACTTACCCAGCAAGCTGTTAAATAATTTAGACTAGACTTATATATTTATTTAACAAGCTTTAAGTGTACCACAATTGAGCAGTATTACTCCATTTTATTCTCTACTTAAATCTGGGTACCTCCCAGCCAAATTCTCTGGATACTTTATCTCTATCTCTGCTTCAGGTATTTTTCTAATGGTATCTCCTGGACTCCTTCTCTACGGCTGAATCCCCTACTTCTACTTTCACCCACTCCCCAGGCTGGCAGGAAGTCCAGCTCTATTCTCTGCCCTAATCAGTCATTGGCTGTGAAGCTCTCTTTATTGACACATCAGGGAACAATTGGCAAGCTGCTGTTTATACAAGATTGAGACAGGAAATTCTCTTCTATAGATATAAGGAAGAAAGAAATCAGCATTTGAATCTTCACACAGTCTAAAAATATGCTATAACGTTCTGTAGAGGGTTTAAAGATATTAAGTATATTTGCAGGAGGTGATCTCTTTGCTGTATACATTTTCCCAATATAGCACTTTAACATCACATCAGCATCTTCTTGAGTACTTTCTGATCTCCTTAAGCACAAGTCATGTTCAAAATCATAATGTTAAATCTCTAGACATAAGGGCAGTGTATAGGTCAATAATAAGCTACTCACAGTGATATTTTAAGTGAAGACTTAAATATACAAACATGCTCTGCAGTAGACTTATTGACAGTGAGGATATAGGCTATAGAATGTGGGAAATGTATGGTTATTCTGAGACATAACTGAAAGTATGTCCACTATGATAGCGAGTCTACAATGTATCAAATAAACTATTCCAGTGAGCTGGGAGAATCAATGAGCTTACTGGGATTTCTTGCAGGAACATGGATAATCCAAAGGCAGTTTCATCACTGAACAGCCCATCAGAGAACGGTACCCTGTATTGCTACGCCTATACAAATAATCAGGTTTCATCAATTCATTTCATCAGTTGCATACTGATTTTATCTGATCTTTGGCAAAGGACTCATGAAATTTGCAATGTTTTTATGATCTTTCTTATCTTCCTTACCCAATGAGCCTTCCTTCCTCTAATGATTAGTCCCTGAAGTCACCTACACTATAGGGATAAAGTATCTGTGGGATTCCTAAATGTGTAATACAGAATGTTAGTCACCAAAAATGGAAGAAGAAAAAATCCTAACCCTTCACAAAGCATTTGAAACAGCATAGAGCAATCACTCACAGATTCTGCTACCTAAATTTTTAAGTTTATTGTGAAAAAAGAATCACTTTGATTTGGCTTACAAGAACAAACAAAAAATATTTTTAAAGAAGAAAATTCTTCAAAAGATCTAATTTATACACCTACTTTGAGATATCTCTCCTTTCCCAAACTATAGAGGAATGGCCCCAGAATAATTCCTCTGCAGTTGTCAAACTCTTCATCATATGAGAACCAAGAAAGCTAAAAGAACAAAAACGTAACACATTTCCCACTCTGTTGTTTCAACAGGTGTGGTTTTGCAATTGAAGTGTGTTTGCTGGATAACTGATACCAGCCAGAAGAAAAATGACCAAGAGTCAGGACTTCAAGCTATCTGTGGCGTTGATGCTCACGGGATAAGAAGGAAAGGGAACAGAGCAGAAATCAATATAAAGTAAACAACCATCTATGCAATAATCAGAACTGTGACTTATGTTTTGAAGTTACCTCATCATTCCTGCTTAAGAGGACAATCCACACTCTTATGGAAGTTCCCAGTAAATCTACTAGGAAATTAAATATCTTCATCTCCTTTCCTTCACATGCGCAGTCCTTAATGTACTCCTTCATTTTTAATAGTGTTTGTATCCGTTTCGGAGAAATACACAGAAAAGATAACTTCTTAAAGGAACCTCTGTGTGTGTGAATAAATCAAGGATCTTTTATTGGAGACTCTAGATAGTGCAAAGAATGACTCTGTCTGTGCAGTGGGGTATGCAATAAAGATTGGCGGGCCAAATACCAAATGTTAAATATAATTAAGAAAAATACTTGACTCCCAGAAAAATCTCTCGAAAACTCAGCATTTTCTAAGAGTGATACTTATGTATTCTTAACGACCCGCTCAAGCCATAAATGCATGCTTTTTATTGTTTTAATTACAGCGTAAATTTCCTAATGTTATAAAGTCTTAAATGGCTATTGGGGGAAAAAATCCTCCTGCTAGTTGGATGGTATTGAGACAATACACAGATTGGCTATTAATGGGTTCTGTGAAAACTGCATTACTTGACTACTTACCATCCTGAGGCAACTTGATATGGAAATGAAATGAACAGAACTGAGATGGAATCCTTTCCTTAGCCCCAACAACATCAATGTGAACTAATAAATGTGATGAAACATGAGGACTGTGGGAGAAACTAGTTAAATGAAAAAAGATCCAAGGATCCTTCTGGGTTCTCTTCAGAGGGTGTGGGGTTCAAATGAGAGTAGGTGGGCATTCAAATAAGAACAAAACTGATGAAGATCTGGTCTGACCCTTCTCATTTACAAGAATAAGTGGTCAGAGTCTCTAGTTGTCTTGGACACCTATTCAAGGAGTAAAACTGTGTGGAGAAAAAAAATAAATAAACGGTCTTGGAACTGGAGAGATAGCTCACCAGTCAAGAATACTTGTTACTCTTGTAGAGGACCTTGGTTTGGTTCCAAGTACCCAAGTGATGGTTCACAACTGCCTGTAACTTCAGTTACATGGAATTAGTTGTTCTCTTCTGACATCCAGAAGCAAGGGCATTCATGTAGTACCTATAGATACACTCAAGCAAAAGAGTCATAAACTTAAATAAATCTAAAAATCTTACAGAAATTCATCATATATTCATATTTTCAACGTGGTCTTCTTCAGGAGAAACATGGGGATGTTTAAGTATTGGAGCTCTTTCCTGTGCATTTCGGGGATACAGATTCTCACATCTTATGACATCCTATTTATAGTCTCTATCAAAACTTCTCCAGTCTTGGTGGGAGTTGGAGAAGCCCTGATAAATTCTACTTCCTTTTGGTCTAACAGCCCTGTAATTTATTTGAATATTTGTTCATATGATTGAATCCTTAGAGATAATGTAAGGGAGCTAAATTATCCAGTTCTGTTGAAAGGCACTTTATAGAATATCATCTGTTAGGCATCATTTAAGTTCAAAATGATAGAGAGATGTAAAGGTAAAGTTGATATCCCCATGTGCTTGGCATAGCATTTTATGGGACACAGTAAGAATGCTGACTCACTCATCATTGTAAGGGAGAGTCTTCCACTGTTCTTTCTCTTATTTGATTTTTAAGTCACTATGTTAACTCCCTGCCATACAAGTCTGAGGACTATTCTCATCACCCCAGGTCTCTAAAAATAAAGACCCTTTACCAAGTTCTGTGCTCAGGTCTCTCTGTTGCTTGGTCTAAACCCAAGCCCACTATGATGGAGGTCTAGCTGCTCAGCTCACTCTATTAGAGTGATTTGTTTGGAGCCTGTAGTCTATCAGTAGATTCCATTTATTGTGGCAAGGATGCTATATGAAATTATATATTTTAATGTACTTGAGTGACATATGTGTCAGAGATCAGTTTTCTTTTCACCTTTCATTCACGACACCCAAGCTGAAGCATGTGTTCTGTGGTAAGACATTTCATGGCATGAGTTACTAAGCTTCTATAGCTTGGGATTGAAATAACCCACCAATGTTCACGCATTAGAGGCCTCACCTCTGGGTTTAGAACATTGAGGCCTGACCTGCAATTAACATTTATCTTTCAAATTAGCTTAAAATTCAAAGGTATTAGCATGTAAGGACAAACTCTAACATTCAGCTAGTCCAGAAGTAGAGCCTTCCAGTGAACTAATTGGTATCCATGAACTTGGTGAAATAAAGTTACATCACTGAAAATCCAAAAGGGTAGCCATTACTACAGCATACAAACCTTGTTCAGCAAACTAAACTCTACAACATACAAACCTCACTCAGCACATCAAACACCTCTGCAGTTGGGCATCTGTTACTTAAATAATATCCTGGGCCACTCAGAGGAGTACCTATAAGTTTAGTCTACAAGTACCATAAGAGTAACTGTAGACTGATTTTCTTAACACAGGAACTCATATCCAAAAGAACGAATTTGAAACTGATATATAAACAATAATATATATCTCAGCTAAGATTTTTTTTCAGAAATAGATTTTTGCTTAGTTTGTGAAGATTTTATGTGTTCTTTTAGTCCTTAAATAATGCTTGACTTTAAGCAAATGAAACAATTATGTTTGAGTACAAGAAAAATTATAGACAAACTAGTCTCAAGTAGTCTTCTCAAATAGCATTTCACATTTCAAGCAAATACTTCTATAGGTGTAATGTACATATATAATATATATATATATATATATATATATATATATATATATATATAAAATAAATTAAACTTAGCAGTAACTCTTTGCATCCTTAGCAGATCTCTAGGGAATGTTTAGATTGCATTCAATTATAGTTAAGTATATTATGTCACTAAATAACAATTATGCTGAATGTTGTTAAGCACTTACTCTTGGTAAAGGAATGTTTTGAACAGCTTGAATATTTACATCATTTTCTTTTCTATTAGAATGGCAAACAATACCCAAGCACTCATAACTACAGTTGGTATTTTGAAGAAGAAGAAAAAAGAAGGGAAAACCTCAGCAAGTTTTATCTTGAACAACCTGTAATCTTCACTTCTTTTCTCACCATAATGTAAAAGTGAGGTCGTCTATTTTTACTTGGTATTTTGGATTTGATGGACACCTGTCATTTCTCTCAAATGATTCTAAACTTGACAATTCTGATGCTGCCTGATTAGCAAACCTGACAAGGTAGTGAATGTGGTAATGGAAAGGAAGCCATTGTGACTAAAAATGAAATATGTCCCTGTTTACTGATGCTACACAGCTGGTCACAGCTTTAGAACCTGAATGTCTGCTGTACTGGGGATAGGTTAAGACCATTGAAATCAATGAAATTTATCCTTTCCCTGAAACTCATTTGATTTTTAACTTAGGGTTTCTACCTAGAGATGTGTTGTCCTCAGTTACCCTCAGTTTTGCTATTTTAGTGGTAAGTATAAGCAAAGGGTAGAGTGATTTACTTGGGATGACTGCTGAGACTTCGAGTGTGGATGTTCATCTAAAAGGCAAAGGTAGCTCTTATGCCTTTGGGTGCAACGCATTTTCTACCTCTGCTATATCTTTTAGTAAAACAATGGTCCTCACGTTATATAGTCAAGGAGATTTCTACCTCCATTGTGCAACTATAGTCATAAAATCTCCCCCAAAGTAGTAGAGAGGGCATACTGGTAAAAGACTGTATGTCTCTATATGTAAAAGACTATATAGGAAATATATATATGTATATATATATACAATTATACACATATATACATATACACATCCACACATGCACACATAAACACACACACATATAGTCTGTGACTGTATCTACACATGCCTTTGTTATAGACAATAGTTACATACAATTATATATACAAGTGCCACATGACTGTATCCGATTAAAAAGTAAATTATCAATCTGTTTTCATTATTAACTGATTTTTTTAAGTAATTACAAATATTCTGTGAATAATAATACAAAAAGATAGTCAGGCTGAGATGACTTGATTATATTGTATTTGAGCAAGAGAGTAAAGAAGTTCAAAAGGAGAAAGAAGAATCTTTTTAAAATGTAATACAGGTGGATGATTCTTCAACTTTTATGTAAGACAGATGGCTAAACCTATACAAATATCCAAAAAATTGTCACTTCTTCTTCCTCACCCTTTTCCTTTCAGTAGTCTCTCAGATTTTATATTTTAACAAGAAAAGAAAGAGGATAATATATAGTTAGCTCCCATTTTCCAGGATTAGCTGAAGTATTTTTGTTTGTTTGTTTGTTTTTGTCATCTTACTGAATTCTGAAAGAAACTTACAGAATATTAATTTTAAAATGTTATGTGGAGCTAGAAGTATGGCTCAGGAGTTTAGAGCACCTGCTGATCTTGCAGAGACCAATGCACTCTACTGGCATTCCCAGGCCTCTACACACC
>NW_022196909.1:30463006-30490941 GCF_008632895.1 Mastomys coucha
ACACACACACACACACACACACACACACACACACACACACACACACACACATATATTGCACGCAAGAATGTGAATGTCATTCTCTCTCTCTCTCTCTGTCTCTCTCTCTCTCTCTCTTTTTCTCTCTCTCTCTCCCTCTCTTTCTCCTTCACACATACACCACAAACATACACAAACTACGAAATAAATAAAATTTTAAAAGAAGTATTTTCTGATAGTACCACAATACAAACTTTCTAAGTATTGCCTACTGACACATTATGAAATGAATATCAGGAAACATATTTTGCATTTTAAATTTTTTGGGTGATTTATACATTTATACATATTTTATAAGACATTTCAATAGAATAATGGAGTATAAAAATGATGGTTTAATACCCTATCTGAATATTATCTCTATAAAGGAATATGTATTTAGCACCTGGTTTTCTATTTCTATCCTTTTTTTCCCCTTCTTTCTTCTTTTATTTTTCTTTTTGATTCATTACAAGAATAAAATTCTAGACACTAACCAAAATATTTGACGAAATAATAGATCTTCAACATGACAGAAATTGCCAGGTTAAGATTGATAAGTGACCATTTGGTGTGGTTTGAGAGAAAGAAGTATTGTGGAAGGAAACAAAATAAAAAAAAAATATATTAGTCTCAGACATCAAATCCTATTGATGAGAAATCATATATAAAAAAATGAACCACTGTTATGTAGAATATTTGATAGTACATTCCATTTGGTTTCAAGGTAACACGTTTCAGTATGCCTTATCATCTACTCTGAGTCTCTACTCCTACATGCGAGACTTACTTGCTGAACAACTGTGATGTTTGTATGCATTTTATAAGTAACTTGGCAGGCTCATTGCCCTGGGAAATTTTAACTGTAAAATTGATAGACCCTAAAGTCATCAGAGAGGAGAATCCTCAGTTGGGGAATTGCTTTTAACACACTGACCCATAAGCATGTGTGTAGGGGATAGTTTGATTGTCCGATGTCCCATCCCACTATGAAGGTGCCATCTAGAACTAGATAGCCCTGAACTACATAAGAAATCTAGTTGAGTATAGTGAGGTCTGGAAGCCACCATGCACAGGACTGGTAAGAAGTATAAGGACAGAGTGTCACCAGAGTTGATGTCTCTGGATATGTCTTGTTCCCTCTGATTTCAAGGTCACCATCCTTTTGGAACTTCTTGTGTTCCTATTTAATTCATCCTTTTTATATGATACTCAGATCCTGCATATGAGATTAGGGACCACACATAAGAATTATTTTTTTCCTCTTAACTGTTTGTTTAGAGACTTTATTTCCAGATACAGAAACATTCTGGGAATTAGTGGCTAAGAGTGCAACAGAGTAATGCACAGACTCAAGCCTGCAATAACTTAGCATGCCTCTTTCCTTTCTTACTGTCTTTATACACTTTCTATCAGATTAAAATGGACTAATAATCACAACAAAACTATCCACATAGTTATTCTGTGCATGAAAATAGAACATAAGCAGTTTCTCCTCAGATTCAGAATGATATAAAAACAAGAATAGAATCTCTTCAATCATCTATGAAATATTAATTCTAACGTAGAAAAGGCAAGTGCATTATTACTTAGCAACATGCACTTTACCTATAATATTAATGCCCAAGGGCTCTAAATAAAGCACAGGATTTCTTAGAAAGTTTTTGAATGATGTTTTATGCAAACCAAAACAATCTATTCAAGTAATCCACGCTCATTTTAATCCTTAAGAGAAAAGTTATCGGGAGTAGAAGTTTATAGAAATTGGAATCATTTCCAATGCAGGTGCTAGAATAAGACCCTTAAATAAGTTTACGAAGTGGAAAATCCACAAATACTAATGTCAGGGTTGTGAAAAACACAGCCTCGAGAGCCAAATCGGCAATTATGTTCTCACGCAGTCTCTCGGGTAGACAAGCACCAATTTTCATGTTCAATCATCTATCCCAATGTGTAGTGCTCAACCATGCGTAAACATTTGCTAGAGGTGACTTTTGTTAACTCCTCTTGCTGTCTCCTCCTCCTCTCATCCTCGTTTTTTTTTTTTTTTTTTTTCCCCAGTTCATAGGAAATGTTATGGGCATGTTCTGACAGCCATATGTGCAATAAAAGAAGATTCCAATAGCAGAGTTAAAACTAGAGACTAAGAAAGCGACTGCAGCTATGGATGATATTAGCTAAAGTAAAATAAAATAAAATAAATTAATAGAGTGCCCTTTGTGACAAACCTTAACTCACTAGGGAAGTTCTGCCCGCAGGCACTGAGCCGAATTTTATTAAGAAGGTGTGTGTGTGTGTGTGTGTGTGTGTGTGTGTGTGCGTGCTAATTCTCTGTCATATTTCCATTTTTTCTGTCCCCTCCAACTCCCCTTTTCCTCTCCTTTTCCCTCTCTCCCTCTCTATCCTCTTCCCTCTCATCAATCCCTTCTCTGCATATTTCTGAGTGTCTCAGAGTGTGAGTATGTGCATTTAAGGACAGGTATCCTTGAAGAAGTTGGATCCCCAAGAGCTGGCATTACAGGAGGTTGTGAGCCACCTGACGTGGGTGCTAGGAACCAAACTCGGGTCTTTTAGAAGGGAAGCAAGGGTTCTTTATTACCAAGCCATGTCGGTAGTTCCCAAAACTGGATTTTAAAGATAACTTTTTGGATGGGCACTACTTTAACAGTTTGTTAGAACAATACCACACTAAACATGAATCAATTTGATAAAGCAAGTACTTCCATTCTGCGTTACTAGGAGGACTAGAAGATGTTTATGTTCTCATGATATCAAACTGCATGAAACCTGAAGACAAGTGAAGAGATGTTAAAATCCATGGGATTGCTTGCCAGTCCCAGCAGCCCACGTTTTATTAAAGTCGGAAAAAGAAACATGTGTTGTATTTTTAAAATACTTGCCTTCGAAATGTTTAGAAATGCATGAGTAAAGTAAAAACAATCATTATGGATCATTTTGAAGGTATGATCCATACTTTCAAGGCTCCAAAACACACATGCTGATTGCCTCAGAGACATACAACAGTTTCCATCAGTTTGGGGTTATAGTTTCTCTCCTACAAACTTACAAGGAAGGTTTCTGGTAGACAAATAAAAGAAACCCTGAGGTATATCCTTAAAATAAATAAATCTATTGATTTGCTACCTAGAAAAAGAATTCCAGGTAGAACTGTTAGCATGTTAATGTTTTGAGAAGTGAGATCTATAGGTAGCAATAAGATAGGGTATGTGGTGCTAACTGAACAGTTTTTCCAAGTTTTCTATTCTCAACTTCACAGATATATTCTCATTTTCCAAGAGCTCAATAACTGAAGATGATTGGATCCACAGCATTGTTCAGTTTTAATATAAATATACTGGAACCCTACCATCTCCATATATGTTCCCAAGTTCTTGTGTATCTGGTCATAATGTGAAACACTTCCAAACTTTTTTCAATAGACATTATTACTACTGTAAAATTCATGAAAAGTTGCATTGTCATTGAACTCACCAAGGGAAATGTATATGGACTTTCATTATATACTTCCTTGGTGCATATTGTAGCCCTATCAAACTTACCTATTTTGTGTCACAAAACAGGTCTAAACTACAAGGAGTTTGAAGGGAGACAGTCATGATCTAAGTGAGCATCCACGAAGAAAATGTGAACGTGTGTGATTTCCTGGATGGTTAGATCATCAAAGTGAGTTTTGGTGGTAAGCCTGGGAGTTTGTTCTTTGAAAAGTGAAAATGCAGTAACTCTAAACTTATTATATTCAGTGGGGGAGTAGCTGAGATGTTGTACATTTACAAATGCATTCCAAAGGGTTCATCAGGTTTCCTAGTTAGGGTTTCAATGGCTATGAAAAGACACAATGACCACAGCAACCCTTATAAATGAAAACAGCTTAGAGCTTACAGCTCAGAGGTTCAGTCCATTGCCATCATGCCAGGAAACATGGTGGCATACAGTCAGACATGGTGCTGTAGAGGCAGCTGAGACTGCTATACCCGGGTCGGTAGGGAGCAAAATGAGTACTACACGGACCTGGCATGAGTATCTGAAACCTTAAAGCCAACCCTCAGTGACATAAGGTCACAACTACTGCAACAAGGCCATACCTCTTAATAGTGCCACTCTACTCTGTATGAGCCTATGGGAGCCATTTTATTTAAACTACCATATCAGGTGAATAAATAAATACATAAATAATAAATATCACAAACACAGCAACTGGAGTGAATAATTATTTTTTTCATCCTTGAAATCATCAGTTATTTATAGTAGACATCCAATGAGACTTTCTCAATGATTTTCATTACATTCTGGGACATTTTTTTACCTTATGAATATTATCATTTCCTTTCACATAAAATTATTTTTCATGTTCTAGTTTTCTTCTATAAGGCATGAGTTATGCATTTGGGGTGTTCAGTATGTGTTGTCATGTTTCTGTGTCCATAAACTGTGAGATATTTGTTTATTTACTTAGAAAATGTTTTTGGGAAAAAAAATATACCACACACCCAAAACCAACTGAAAAAAACAAAGTGACATTTGGTAAGAGGTAGGATTCAGAGTCAGAAGTTCTACCAGGCAGCTGATAAGGAAATAAAAGTCTATTCATATCTGTTTATCATGGATTGAGACCTTAGATGTCAGTATGCATTTGCCTCCTTTTTACTCCTATTCCTGGATCTCACAGTTCCTGTCAAAACAAGTATTTCAAGTTTGTCTTCTGAATTCACAGGTGAGTCACATGTGAATTATTTTTAAAATGTTGCTTATTAGTTTGCAAATCCTTCCTAGACTCTGAGAGAGCAACATATTTAATTTAACATAGTGAGTTAGTCCTTTCACTGTAAAATTATGACACCATTTTAGCAGCCCCTGATTCTGGGACATTTGTAAACAGTTGATATGAAATGGTCAAGGTAATAAATCTTGATGACAAAGCCCTATGACTTCTACATGCGGAGAGTTTGCATATGACCATTCTGTCACAAATGTTGTAATGCACTGTGCATAAATTATGTGAAGGGGGAATGTGTATTCAATATAAAATTTAAAATACATACCACTAAATTTGATTTATATATATATATACATATATATGTATATATATACATATATACATATATATATATATGCAGACATTTCTCAGTCTATTGAAACTTATAAAGAAATTATTGTCCATTTACTAGGAATCTCCTTCCTGCACACCTTCCATTGGGCTTTGTGTTAACACCTGTGGGTCAGCATTGGTGTAAGGCATAAATGTACTCTGTCTCCCCCAGCACTCGAAGCCTCTCATTACTATGCTTGAGATTCATGTGTGTATTTAGAAAACCCATGTGCCAGTAAATTAGACTTTCGTGGCCCTACATGGATGAGAACTATGTCAAATGGAAATATGGTCTCTTCTGAATAGCTTAAAAGGTCTCTCAAAGGATAAATTTAAATAAAAAATATTAAATAAATAATTCTGTGAAATATAATTAATGAAAGTTTTCATAATTTCAAATTGTTTCCTGAGTTTAGTTTGCAAATCAAAGACAGGTGTATACAAATTATCCTGCTACATTTTGTCATTGATGAGTAAGAAATTATAATGACATTTACTATTTTATTAACTCATTACACAGACACGTGCTAGGAATATTTAAGGTGTTCTTTGTAGAGTTTAATCATGCAATCTTTGCCTTGTGTATAGCTAAATTTATCTTTATATTTTATACTAGATAAGAATTTTGCATACATATGAATATATTAGTCTCTAAACTCCAATTTAAGTTTAAATCTAGTTGCAACCTTAAAGTATAAGGGAAGCCCTTTCTCATTTCTATCCACTAAATGCAATAAATTTAATTATGTTAAAAAAACTCATTTTCTCTTGTATTTTTCCTGATGAAAGACAAGACTGTCAAAACCCTCACCAGCCATTAATGATTACTTAGTCTCAAAATTCTCTGACAGATGGTAAGCAGGATACAGGAAAGGCCATGGGTCCAGGTTATTGCCGGAGGATACAGACAGCTTCCAAGCTGCTATTCTATGATGAATGTAGTTAAGGATAGACCAGGCCAAGTAGAGGATAAAGAAGAAGTGATGGGTGAGGATGAGGATGAGGTTAGTGCCACTCTAATAGGTACTGGGCTGAAAACCAGAAATTCCAAGTTCTGAACAGTTTCACCTATCATTACAGAACCTTGGTAGCTCACCTTTAATGAATATTAAGTGACGGCGTTGAGGGAAATTGTTCAATGGATAAGTCACTAGGTGTAGAAGCATGGGGACCTGGGTCCAGATCACCAGCATCTATATTAAAAGCAAGATATGGTAGCTTGTGTCTATAAGCTCAGTAGTGGGAGTTTAGACTTATTGGTCAGTCTACCAAGTTCAATGAGAGTTCCTTTCAAATAATAAGGGAGTTGTTAGAGCTGTACACCCCAATATCAACCTATAAACTTTACCCTAAATGCCACTGAATAAGGAAATGCCCTAGCACACTCAGGTGTGGTGGTTGGAATAGGAACGGTTCCCATAGACTCATATGTTTGAATGCTTTGGCCCATAAGTAGTGACACTATTAGGAGCTGTGGTCTTGTTGGAAGAACTGTTTTACAGTGGGATGGGATTTGAGGTCTCCTACATTCATGCTATGGCCAGTATGGATCAAGATGTGAACTCTCTGCAGCACATCTGCTTGCATGCTGCCATGCTTCTCACCATGACAATAATGGGTGAAACCTCCGTAAGTGTAAGCCACCACAGGAAAATGTGGTCCTTCGTGAAAGTTTCTGTGGTCATGGTGTATCCTCGTAGCAATAGAAACCCTAACTGAGGCACATGAACACACAAGCATGCACAACACAGAACCAGCACCCCAAATACTCACATACCACACAAAAAAAAATGTGTACATTGAGATTGTTACATAGGAAAGATACTAAAATGCTTTGTAGACTGTCATATATTCTATATAAGAAACTCATAATTACGCATTGGGTTAAGGGACTGTGTTCCAAGTCACATTTAAAAATAATGTTGCTATGCAATTTTACAGTCTACTTTGTCAATGTAACCTTACAAGATTTTGAATGATCATTTTTATCTATTGTCTGTATAATACAATCATCATTGTATTGTATCTGCTTCCTTTTGCCATTGAGAATCCAGGTCATTAAGGACCCAAGCTTTTCACTCTCATTATTATTATCTTCATTACTATTTTTACATAATTTTAATAGTGAGTTGCATGTGCAGAGCTTTTCAACAGATAGAATTTGGTTTTCATTTTTTGTAATCATCATTTTCAAAATGGTTTATGTTTATAGAACATACCATATACTTTTGAGTTAGTTTGTCATGCCAAAGAAGACAATTTTGTGCTGAATGCTGTCCTGTTGCTTCTTATGACTCATACATCAGTTGTGTAAAGCTATAATATCATAGATGACTTATCAATGTATCTGTGATCAACGGAAAATAAAAAATAAGTGTATATGGGCCAATGGGAGGGGACAGCAGCCTCTTTTGTTTCAAAACAAAAAAGTTAATATCCATATTAAAATATAGACATATATGTGTACATTTTATATATATATATATGAGAATTTGAAAATTGTATGAGTGAAACATTAAAATACAGTATTTTTCTTAACACGATGCATCATAAAGATGTTATTTCAATCATCTTGATTTTGCAAACCTTAATCAAAGGCATGAAAAGCCAAGTGTTGTAGATTTCAGCAGAAATCAGGCCATGTCATTTGACCTTTCTTCCTGCCTGTCTAAATACTACTTCTGACCTACACACATAAAATCATATCATGTATTAATTTAACTAATAGATAAATATATCTCACTACTGTGAACAAAGGTAATGATAAATAAGAAGTGTTTTAAATCTTTAGACAAAGTTGTAGACTTGATTACATTATATAACTTGGAGCATGCTATTAATAAGTAGCATTTTTTCTTTTGTTACTTGAAATTTTTTTATATAAGTTACTTCAATTATATTCTTTCACCTTTGCCAACTACTCTGAAATCCTCCCCCATCACCTACGCACACTCAACTTTATGACTCTTGCTCTCTTTCTTTCTTTGTCCCCCTCTCTCTGCCTTTCCCACTCCATTTCCCACTCTATCCCTCTCAAATTAAAGATTAATTTTTAAGAAATGTATTCAAAAATAAATTCATGTTAATTGTAAGTCCATAATATTAGTTATAAAAATATTAAGATATTCAAATATAGAAGATTACTCATTCACTGTGATCACATTTCAAATGAAAAGCACATGAGAGTGGACATTAACATGGGAAATAATTAACGTGTTATCTAAGTGTGACTTTCAAATGGAGTTGTTCCAATCATCGTGGGATGGTCTGGGTAAAATAATCTCAGGTCTTCACTTTAGGGATCCTAAATCAATATCTAGGAGAGGTAGTAGAAATTTAAACTTCAGATAGTTGTCTACAGCAGCATGAATCAATTGAACTTCATCATGATCTAAGACACATTTTGCGTTAGACAAATTGATTTAATGCCATAGACTTCTCTTGATTAGGTAGGTACTATAAATGTATACATCCAAACTGATTGCTAGGAATCACTCAGAAAGGCTGAAAGGGGGCTTAGATAATTGTTCCTTGCCATTATTCCACACAGTTACAAAAAAAACTACTTCTAACATAGTAATTATTAATGAATATTAAATTTAGCAAAGCTCTTTGAATCCTTTTACAACTTTATTGAGAGGACATGGATAACATTAATCCCTTTTACATGAACTTTTTGATGACAAATATACATTTTTATATTTGGCCTAGTTATATTCCTATGTGGATAACTTTTATCTCACTGTTTCCTAAAATGGCAAAGTGTAGTTTGAAGTTAATTTCTCTGGAGGCCATAGTTTTTATAACAGGGAACATAACAAAAGAGGATTGAATAGCATCAGCTTAGAATAAAGGTATGATAGATCCTGCAGAGAGGGGAACCATTCTCAGATTCTCTTCCATAGTCCTATACCCTATTACTAAGGCAACCAAGCTAGTTTGAGGCAAGACTTTGACTGTCAGTGGTTTGCATTTCTTCTGTAGTGAAATGTATTATCTTCTCACCATACTTGATATGTCAAAATCCTAACACTTCCATTATGATAGTGCTAATCAAAGGCATAAAAAGCCATCTCTCTCTCTCTCTCTCTCTCTCTCTCTCTCTCTCTCTCTCTCTCTCTCTCTCTCTCTCTCTCTCTGTTCCTCTCCCCAACTCCTCTGTCCATATGAGGACAGCAGTAGAATGTCATCTACATATGACAAATAGTGACTTGACAGACCCAGATACACAGGTACTCTTGTTGGAACTTGCCAGCTCCCAGACTGAGTGGATGAAACCTGTATGTGGCAGTTTTGTAAGGGCAGCCTGCACAAATGGGTATGTAACCACCATCTCCATGAACAGAAAGACAATGGCACTTGTAATATATGAACATCATCTAGGAATTGCTTTGTATTGAAAAATAGGCATAAAGTTTAGGGTAGTAGGTCATGACACATTCAGGAGGCTGAGGCAATAAAACTGGAAGTTCAAAGATGGACTTGAGGATGTAGGAAGATCATGACTCAAAGGAGAAAAATAGAAGGGAAAATTTGTGTGAAAGTCTCAGGTGTATAAAGTGCTCGAACATAGATAAATTATATCTAACATGATCATGTTATTAAGTGATTAAGAAGTGATTTAAGAAATAGAGAGTTAAATACAAACATATGCTCTGAGCCACCATATATTGAGACTATAGAAAGCAGAGTAGACTTAATGTAACAAAATTAAAGGAGAGACGAAGTATCACAAAAAATTATATATGGGCTGAAAAGGCGGATCAGTGGCTAATGCCTGTGGTCCAAGTAGGAGGACCTGGAGTTTGAATCACCAGAACCCACATATATGCTTGGATGCTGCAATTCCAGCCTTAGAAGTGGGAGATGGATCTCTAGAACACGCGTTTTAGCAAGACTACTCATACCCATGAACTCTGGATTTGATTGAGAGACAGTGCCTCAATGAATAAGGTGTTAAAATAGCTATGGAAAATTATTCCTGACAGCAGGCTTGTCCACCAACACATATATTCCCCCACATACAAACACACACATACACATACAAACACACACACACACATACAACATGTACCTATAAATGTACAACCCCTACCTATGTAAACGTGGGATTTATACATGTATACTAAACATTCAGATAGAGAGATAAATTCAGATCACAATGAGATTCAGAAAGTTCTCCAACACTTCAAAGAATGAGAACGATCACATTGCCTGTGGGAATTGAGAATGAAAATATGGGTTCTGAACACGTGGATGACTGGCAAGTTCTTTTATTCCAGAGTAAGAATGATAAGTGCAAGGCAGCCTGGAAATGGTGTGAGTCAAGGATGCACAGGGGATGGCATGACGTTTATCAAGAGGAGCAATGGGCAAAAATCCTAGCTGGAGTTTGTAATACCAAACAACATATGTAAGTACCAGTTTCCAAAATGCCCACAAAGTGTTCAGCGTTGTGCCCCAAACAGCAAGCACCTGTCCTGTAACTCTCACTGTATCACCTAGTACAGAGATAAGATCTTCTATCAAAGTGTTTGGATGTTTAGAATGATGAATTTAACAAGTGGTTGGTTGCATCTGGAGACTGGCCTGACCACAGTTTGTAGCATTCAGTTAAGGAATTCATCAAACTGCAACACCTGAAATTCCTAAAGACAACAGATGTGAATCTGGATGTGCTGGTCTTTCTTTCTCTCTCTTAATTTTGTGCTTTATCATTACCCAGTAAATGCAAACATAATAAATATTACATTATATCTACACTATGTGTTTATTCTTCCATTTATGTCGACATGTTACTGACCACAGAAATAATATTAAAGTTCAAAGTGGTTCATGTTTCTTGAACAGTGCTATTGGCTTATCTGCCTTTGAGTCTCTGAAGTGATTTATTTGTATATATTTTAGAAAACAAATCCTACTGGATTACATGAGGACATCGGGTTTTAGCCTTTCCTTAATTCCACAGCTTCTGAGGGTTGGAGAGATGTGTCTGTGTTAAAAGCATGTGCTGCTGTTGGAGATCACCTGTGTATGGCTCCCAGCCCCCATACCTGGCTCACAACCACCTTTAACACCAAATCCAGGGGATTTAGTATTACCTTATCGTGTCTGGATACCAGGACCTTAAATGTTACATATATCCACATGGAAAACAAAACACTTATTCACATAAAATATTAAAATCAAATTTAAATGTTGAATTGCTACTCTTAATACTTGTTGGTGCTAGAGCTAACTAGTAGATTTAATTTCTTTACAAATTTCACATGAAGTGGCTGGTCCTCTAAAATAGCTACTGGCACCGACTAGTGGATTTCATTTCTATACAAATTTCACATGAAGTGGCTGGTCCTCTAAAATAGTGACAAGGAACACTTGTCAGCTTTTGTGTGGCAGCTCCTTTCTGGAAATCTCCATGTAAAAAAGAGTAACAGTGGAAGGTGGTAGAAGGGAGAGGAATGGGAACCAGTTTTGCTCTTAGAAGTATCTGTCTCTTCCTTACTTTGAAATGGCAAAAATAAATCTCTATGCAGATTAGACAGAGGCTATCACTGATCTGAAAGCTGGAGTGGTCAAACTCTAAGCCTCCCCCACCACCCCTCTGTTATCTTTTTTTTTAAATGATCACTCTAAACATTAAATTTTAATTTACTTCAGCTCCATAGTGATGTAAAAGGTTGTGTAGAGATTTCTTGCACAACCCTAGCCCCATGTTACAGTCACAGTCTGAGAACCAACACTACACTGAAGATTATTTGTGTTGATCACAACTCAAAAACGATTATTTTATATTTAGAAGGTGACAACTGAGATGGAGAATTAAACTGTCAAGTGAAAGGGAATTTTTAACCAAGTCTAAAAGGCAGTAACTCAGTTACAGGGTCTTTATTTCCATCTTGCATGCATTTTACAGCATGCCTTCGCTCCTACTGACTATTAAAACTTTCAAGTTTTTTCAGTTGTACTGAACAGTCTCTCTGGAGGCATCATTTGTGTTCTAGTAGGAGAAGTGAGAGCTAGATGTTGTAGAGCCTGGGCATACTAAAATTGCGGCTGATTGGGGATCTGAGGGAAGACCTCAAATAAGAGGAGTATGACTTATGCAAACAAAGATCCCAGATGCTCTCTAGATTACTACCCTATAGTCCCAAGAAGAAAATTAAAAAGAAGAACATGGGTAAACAAGACATGTTGTTAACCCCCAGCATTGTATCCCATAGTGAACTTGTAAACTTACTGTGTTGGCATATGAGTTACATGGTAGGGGCTGGAGTAATACGTCAGTTGTTAAGAATGTTGCATGACCTTTCAGAAGTTGGGAGTTCAGTTCCTAGCACTGATGGTGGCACCATCTCTAGAGGATCTGAAGTCTTCTTCTATCATCTGTAGGTTCTGAGTTTATATGCCCACCTCTTCCTTTCAAAACAAACTACTATCCTTTGAATGTATCGTAAGGTAACTATTCATTTTTTATACATATCTGACAAGTAATTATGTAGCCAAAAATTATGACACATGGCAGGATATTGGTGGTTTACCCTTCCAGATGTGCAACTAACTGGGGCCTAGGGACTGCCTGGTTCTTCTGAGAATCATGGAACATACCATATAAAAGATAGATAGCCATGACAGGAATGACAAAAAATTAAAATTGGGAATATACTTTCTATCTAATGTGTATCTTTTCACGCTATTATCAAGCAGAAAACTAGTAACTCAAAGCTTCATAGAGTAGCCATAGTCTGTGTGACAAATGTGTCCTGCTTGCTGATTCTGTCGCTTATATCTTAGGGTGAAGTGTATACTATTAAAGCAAGGTACATGAACTTATAAATGCTCACTAGAAATTTATTGAAAAGATAAATCAGAAAATAAAATGATATTGCTATTGGCTCTCAGTTGCAAACCAAAACAAAGTGAAGGGAAGTTGCCACGAAAGAAAAATTAAAGCCCCTGATAAATTTAATTCTGTATATATAACAGAGGTCTATGCATTCTTCAGAGTACGCTGAACTTTGTGTCCATCATTTCAAAGTCCTTGTAGCATTGATTTGGTGAAAGCATTTAAACATATTTAAATTGAATGTCTTTCTTCTGCAAAGAGGAAGAAATACATTATTTCTTGGGTAGCAAGAAAAACGATGAAATTATTTCCACAACACTCTCTCCTGAACTAACATCCCCACACTTCTTTTCCAATGATTAAAAATGATTTATGCCACAGTCCTACTTGCCATTGGCTTCCTTAGGGGAATTGATTGACAGATGGGCATGGCCTTTGCCATATCCCCTCTGTGAGTAGAAACTGGTCGTTATTGATTAATGTCACAGGTAAATGCTGCTTTGTTCTTGCTCTTTGCACCTTTGGAAAGCACTGAAGAAATCAAAACAGTTAATACTGGGGACAAGGTAACACCCTACTTTTATCTTGATTAGGGCTGTCACATAGAATTATATAGTTTTTGCCCTGTATGAAAGTGCTTGACCAAGAAAACTTATAGGAGAAAGAAAATGTCAACAACATCTGCTTGCCAATTCATTCACCATGACCAAATTTATTTATCCAACAGGGGTACCTTTTCTCAAATGTGCAAAGGTCACATTGGTTTCATTAATTCACACCTTGTCACTCTTTTAAGAAGAGCCAGTGATTGATAAACTCCAACTCCCCTTTCATTTATAGAATCCTCATTGGATAGATTATTCTGAGGCAAATCCTATGATGTCGAACATTGTTCATTAATTTGATCTGGAATCAACTAAAATTCAATCAACTGGACTTACCTGTGAGGGACTTTTCTTGTTTGAATCTGAGCCACACCTTCAGGCATCGGTCCATAGATGAAGTAAAGTCTGAGTTCCATTGGAGATTCCAAGATGTGAGAGGTACCAGAGTTATGGCATATCTGCCAAGAAGAGATGAATGTAACAAGTGAATCCAATGAGAGAGAGAGAGAGAGAGAGAGAGAGAGAGAGAGAAGGAGAGAAAGAGAGAGGGGGGGAGAGAGAGAATGTTGTCTTCATATCCTTGAGTCTCAGAAGAGATTTTGAACTTTGGAATTTTCTACACATTTTATTTTTGTTGTTGGTTTTGAAATAAGGTTTTCTCTGTAACAGACCTGTATGTGTCCTGGACATGCTTTGTAGACCAGGATGGCCTTGAACTCACTCTGCTTCCTGAGTCCTGGGATGAAAACTTATGACACCACATCCACCAAACTTTGCAACTTTAAACAGTGTGGGCAATGAAAAACTACAGGGACTTCTGAAATTGAACTAAATACGGTCTTGCATTATAATATGGCCATAAGCCTATAAAGGCCAAGGTTTGAAGGAAAATAGCTTCCATAGACTTATATGTTTCAGTATATGTTACCCAGTTGGTGGGACTGCTTGGGAGGGGTTAGAAAATGTGGCCTTGTTGGAAAAGCTGTGTCACTGTGGATGAGTTTTGAGATTTTAAAGGACTCCTGTGATCCCCAGTATCCTCCTTCTGCTTGCAGTGTGGATCAAGATGTGAGCTCTCAGCTGTATTTTAACTGGACTATCATAGATTCACTGTGTGAAAATCATAAGCCAAATTAAATTCTTTTTTTTTTCTCTAAATTTTCATGGCTGTGGTGTTTTATCATAGTAACAGAAAACTAACTACAATATCAACAGAAACATAATGGTTTTGTTAATACTACTTTAACGTTCAAAAAAATTATTACTCATCAGAGAAATTCCTTTGGGCAGTGATGACAATTAACAAGAGAACTTAAAACTGATCAATATGCAGATAGTAAATACCAGTGGAATACTCAGTTACAAATGGAACATCTGTATTACTTTCTCCAGAGACTCAAGGGTCATCATGGACAATGACTGGAAAGATCATAGGAGTCATATACTGGGGAAAAACAGAACAAAACTGTCTTCTGGACATGGTAGGACTATGGCAGCTATGGTTACCTGACCAAGACGTGCACAAGATCTGCACGAGATTAACTCAGTGTTGTAGCCCATAAACTACTACCCTTAACTGAATAGCTATTGGCAGTTTAGTCTCTAGAGAAGAAAAGGAAACTAAGTTTCCATTAAGTGTGGCACCTGTAGGACAATCACACTTCTGTGAATGGCTCCACACACAGGAATAAATGAAAAGAACAAAATAGCCTTAGTGGGTTATTTAAAAATCAAAATTTAAAGGAAGACACAAAGGTAGGAAGGGGAAGGAAGATGTGGAGTGGATGTAATGGGAGTTGGGGGAAGGATGGGGGAGAAATATCATCATAATACATTGGATGAAACTCTCAAAGAATTTATAACAATATTGTAGTTTTAAAATTAAAAGAGTGTGTGTGTGTGTGTGTGTGTGTGTGTGTGTTACTGTGTGTTGCATTATCTTCTGAGAACTGGAGGAAATACTGGCTTCTATATAGTTCCCACTTATACAGACTCAATGCATTTTCAATTTTTTTAAAGATACTTTAATTAATTAAATAAATAATTTATATAAGTAATTAATAAATATTTATTTAACTCTTTATGGGTGTGAGTTTTTGCTATGTGTATGTACACTACATGTACACTTGGTGTCTGCATAGATAAAAGGAGGGTGTGGAACTAGAATAATGGGTGGTTATTAGCCACCCTCTGGGTACAGGGAATTGAACTAAGCCCTTTGCATGAACACTGGGTCCAAGTGCTCAAGCCACCAAACCGTCTTTCTAGCTCTAGATTTATTTCATATTGGATTTATATTAAGTGTATGATCATGCACTCATACATGTTCAGATACCCAACAAAGGCCAGAAGAGATCATTGGATCCCTTGGAACTGGAGTTGCTTGGTATGGATGCTGAGTACTGAACTTGGTCCTCTAGACGTTTGATGTTCACTGTTAATCACTAAACTAATCACTGTAGCACTGTGTTAGGTTTTCTAAAGAATTTAGACTAAGGCCTCCCACATGGTATAAGAAGCAAGCAATTATAATGATAATGATGTGGACAATGATGATGATGTGGGGATTGATTGTAAAACAAAATGAGATCACTTTTACACTCCTACTGTATTTCCACAGTGTTCAGTATAAATCAACAGGTAACTTTAGGGCTTATAAGCATCTTCATCTGGTGGCTCTCAATGTAGTAAATTTATTCCAATAACTTTTTTTTAAGAAAAAATGGATAATAAAATAGTCATCATAGTATTTTTAATAGTAGTCATCTAAACATTGTATCTAAAGACAGACCTTGAGATCTAGGATAACTAGTATGTGTCCTACCACAATAACAGAAGCAGACATTGACTAAGAAATTAATTTTTACAAAGAACTACTCTTGGTTGTGTTTTAAGTGTCTGTTTCACTTAAAGCAAGATGAAATGTTACATTATTGTCAAGGCTGTAGTGAAGAAGAGATAATACAAACTTTCCTTAATCAATCTCTCTACTTTTCTTTGACAAAAAAAACCTCATTGCACCTTTTGTTCTCATCTGAGATTTTTTTTATGGTGCTAATTGTATAAATCATGAGGAAAATAATTTGTAAATTTGATTGAATTTAACTATCCCAGTCTGTTGGGGGTCCTAGTTTTCGAGAGTACCATACTAAAGAGATCTCCTTGGCCTCCACACCTAAACACAAAAGAAATGCTCATGATATTTCTTGATAACTACATAATGGAAGTTTAAAACATCATAAGAAACAAACAGGATCTTGTCAGTGAGCTATGCTTTGCTCACACTTGCCCTTATTTTTAAAATAGACTCATTATCTCCCACACACTGGAAAGCTTTCAACATGTCCCAGTCTCAGAAAATTCCCATTGAAAAGGTTTTTTTTTTCAGTATCGTTTCTCATTTCAGTCTCACTTTTTCAACCTCGGAATCATTTCGATCACGATTTTCATGACAAAATACTTTTTCTTTTTATAAATAAGTTCTGCATATGAATGTACTGTATATATATATGTATATATATACACATATATATACATATATATACATATATGTGTATATATATACGTATATATATATGTGTATATATATATATATACACACCTGGTTTATATATATATGTATATATATATACATATATATATGTATATATGTGTATATATATATATATATATATATACACACACCTGGTTTGTCATTAGTAGCAGGATTGTGTATATTTCTTCAATAAGTATTTGCTTTGATTTTTAGTCATATTTAGTGTGTATACATGCAAATATGTGTGTATGTGTGTGTATGTGTGTATCTGTGCACATGCAAGTGTGTGTGTGTGTGTGTGTGTGTGTGTCCCCATGCAAAGGTAAATGTGTGGAAGTCAGGAAAATCTGCAGGAGTCGGTTTCTCCCTTTACTGTGTGTGTCTCCCAAAAGTCATTTCAAGTGGTCCGGCATGGCAGCAAGTGCCTTGACCTGCTGCGCCCCTCCCTGAGCCCCTCATCACGTATTGCAGGGGTGACTCAGTTTGTGTTCCATTCTAAAGTCACTTATCAGCATTGCTACTTTCCATTTCTTTGCTGTACTTTTAAAATCTTATTGACCAATTCCATCTTCCAGCTTTCTGTTTTCGTACAGTAGCGTGAGGATTTATCAGCCAATGAAGAGGGCCCGCTACTGTGCTCTTTACTCTCTGCACATGAATTAATTATGATATGAGCAATCACAATAAGTGACTGCCAGTCATTGCTCACTGCACATGCTGTGCATTCGCTATTTATGATACAATGGTGGACTGAAAAACCTAACAGTCAGGGCTCAGTGTCATAGAATTATTTTCCCTGTTAAACTGTGATGACTGAGATTAAAATCTTTTATTATGGTGATCTATGAGCACTTCACCAAACCTTTTGACTTGAAATTTGAGGACACGCAGCCTGGGCTAAGCTCATCACAGAGTTTCCGGTAGGTAGAGCCTTCTTCCAGCACGTGCTGCATGTATAACCAATGTATAAAAAGGAACCCATAGAATAATGGGGAGTGTGTAAACTATACATATTGAGTATGTTACTTATCATCTTGAACCTCTGGGAAGAATCCAAATTCTTTTCTTTTTATAGATATATAGATATATTTCCATATCCTCTCTGTGATCTGTTTTTTAAACTTCTTTTAACTGCATATTGAGTTGGTTGAGACCTTCCAGTATTCTCTAAGTTCTCCTAGTTCCCAACCTTAGAAAACAATGTATTACTAATGAGGATAATAGTTATCAACTAAGACAGATATTTTCCACAGATGCAGAGTTAATTCTATTGACAGTATTCTGTGATTTTTTTTGAGCCATGAATGGATATTTAATTCTGCTAGGTGCTTTCCTGTGTCTACAGAGATGATCACATGGTTGCATATTCTTCTCTAGTCTCTAGATTGATACCCTTGTATTCGAAGACATCAGCCTTGTATTTTCAAGACAAATTATCTCTGTCTGTGACATTTTTAGTCCAACTGCACATCTGTATATGCTCCTGTGAGCATGTGGATCAGAGCCCTATATTCAGGATTCAGTTTTCTTCTTCCAGTGCAGACTCTAGACATTGGGTTCAGGTCATCGGGATTGTTCATGAAGCTATTTTTCCAAAGAACTATCTGTACATCACTAAGCTATTCTTCTTACTTGTTTCTGGCATTGATTTTGTAACTACTTTAATGTATTTTGGATGCATAATTAAATAGAGTTACAATTTTCTGTTTTTCAAATATATTTACATGTTTGAAATCCCAATAAGAGGCCCTTATGAAATGAGTGGACAATGGTCCCATACTCTTCGAATTTCTAGAAAAAAAAAGTATACCGTGTTTATTTATTGTTTCAATTACTATACTATACTCTTTGAATTGCTATTTCAATGGTTGAAAGAATGATAATATAATTTCTAAAATAGATTCAGAAATATTGTAATTTTTCTTACAGCAGTAAGGCCTTAAGCTTGGGGCCGTTCAAGGAATTAATCCAGCCAATATAAAGGACAAATTTACAAGGAAAAGCTGTTCGTAATATCCGTTCATTTAAATCCCCTCACTATATTACTGTATAAATAATTATATTTCATAGATTTAAAATGGTCAATCTAGTTGAAAGCTGAATGCTTTTATTGATCTCTTTAAAGAAGTAGTTTTGTTCTTTCATTTTCTTCTCTGTATCTAACATGAGAATTATTCCTTGTTTTTTTGTTCTGCTAAAATAATTTGTCCACATCCTTATACTGTTCATAGGATAATACATCAGTTATAAATCAAGTTTTTGTGGATGTGTTTGCTTTTGTTTAGCACAAATAATTTTCTGTTCACTTATGTTATTGCTTAAAATAAAACTTCTAGCCTTCAATAATGAATGTAAATAAAACAATTTTCTTTGTCAAATCTTGTATTTGCTACTTCTTGCACTTGAAATTTTCTTTTGCAATCTTTAAAAGTAACTTATATGTATTTAATAACTTGGTATTTTTTATTCTCAAATATTTATCTTCAAAAATGTTCCTTGTTTGAACCCTACTTTCCCTGATATTTATATAGCCATGCCTTCTACTTCTTGATCATTATTTATAACTAATCATCACTCAATCAATTTATTTCTACTGATTGTGCTTTTCATAAGACTATAATTTAGTCTTGGGTTTATATTGAATATAATATCTATCTTTTAGGTGTTGTAATTAGACCCATGATTATAAAGCTATAGTCAGTGTCTCAAAATTAGCCTTCTCAAGACAACCCAGGACAGTCACACAAACTTCAGCGCTGAAGAAACCTTGTGATAGCGTGACTGAGCATGTGCATCTGAGACCATCTGATCCACAATCCTAAAATTTATCATCGTATAACTTCCAGAAAATATTACATGTTAGCCAATTGATTTGATTATTCTACTCATTTCAATTAAGAAGATAAATAAATGAATTTATGTACAACTAGAATTTAGCCTACCAGTTGACATTTCTACAGTTTTGAAGGTTTGTATTTCCCTCTGGTATAATCGTTCTTTATTCTGAAGCTCTGAAGCAGCATTTCCCTTGAGGAATACTTGTTGACAAGTTATATCCTTTGTTTTTCATCATTTGACAATGTATTTACACAACCTTAATTCTCAATGGACATTTTCAGTAATAATATTGTGGGTGAAGTCTTTTGTTTGTGGATTTGTTATCTTTTTGTCTACATTTTATAACATGGTTTTCCTGGTGTCTTCCAGTCCTTGCATCACTAAATATAAAAATCTTTACTCACACATGTTGATAGTATGATGTCACTCATTAGCCAAGTTGAAGGAAAATATAGAGGAATATGAACAGTAGGAGTGCAGAGCAGTATATAATAGGGGATTGAAGACGATCAGAATATATTTTGTACACATAAGAAATGCCATAATGAAACCCATCAGATAATACAATTAATAAATAATAATAAAGTTAAAAAATTAAAATGTAAATTTACATTCTGAGTAGATGGATTAAAACTGTGTGTAGGTACATTATTCCCCATCTGATTCTGTTTGAGGCTTAATGATGTTTTGTGTCTATAAATTTATTTCTTCCAACATATGTATGAAGTTTTCAGACATTTTCCCTTATATTTGCTTTAAGATCATCTCTTTCTGCTCTTCTTTATATTTCAAATGACATAATTCTGAAATTGTTTTTATTGTTCCCTTTCTCATTTTTTCATGGATGAATAACATTGGTGATCCCTTCCATGATCCTGTTGTTTCTCCATTCTAGTATAGATAGTCAACAAAAGGTTTTTCTACCATGATGCTATAGTGTAGAGTATTCCTGTCATTACTTGCTGTAAACAGTTACTTTCTGGCTTTGAGTTTTCCCCCATTCAACACAGCTGTGATAACTTTTGTGAAGCCTTTGTCTATAATGTCCCCAACTTTAGATGGGGACAGAATGTCATCTACAGTTGTTACCCATTGACCAGCTTTCTTCCAGAGAATTGATCATGATTCCCCTCCCCTCCTATGATCAATAGTACTCAATTTTTCCCTTGATCTTTGATAAATGTTCTGTTTAGGACCATCGAAGAAACGCTTGTTTTCTAATCGGTACTTTTCTGTATTGAGATCAATCAGAAAGGAGCTTCTTCCTCACTATTTTGGGAATAGTAATTCCTATTTTACTTAGCTCTTTAGGCCCTGGTGCATGGGTGCCTTTGTCTATCACATACAGTGACACTCAGGATCATACATGCCTGACGGTCTTGCTTCAGTTCCCAAGGCTCTCTCTATGATGATGCTTTGACTCTTACTCATAAGTTTTAAATCCAAGACTTGTACTTGCCTTCTTGAAAGGTAGTTGTTTCTTTCCTGTACTTATGTCCTCCTTTTAACTTGCCCTTACACTTCATATTCCTACAGCCACTTTTTGTCCAGTTTCTTCAGCCTGAAGGAAGGGATTGGCTTTAAAAATGTACTCAGCTGTGCTATAGTTGCAGTGAGTCTGTGATTTGTATCTCTACTTGGACGTGTGCCAAAAATAAAGGGAGGGGTGCAATGGGTGGGGTTTCTTCCCACAACCAATTTCATATCCACTCTGTCCATAAAAGGCCCCATTGCCTGATGTTTGTCTGTAAATAAAAAGTTTCCCGAAGATTTTGGGCTCTAATACCACCACTATTGCATATCTATATCTAATCTGTCTGTATCTATTTCTATATCTATCTCTCTATAGAAATATAGATGTTTCTGTCTCTATAGTTTTCCCCAAGTTTATTACTATTTTTATGTATCTATATCTATCTGGCAATCACACATACACACACACATATATATGTGTGTATATCTATATCTATCTATCTCTCTCTATATATATGTATATATATATATATATATATATATATATGGATCTGAATGCATATGCTTTGTTTGGGGTAAAACAGGGTGTGTAAAATATCTGGGAAGGGAAGAAATATATATCACACATATATACTTATATACCCTTTCCAAAATAATATATATGTGTGTATGTGTCTGTATGTGTCTGTATGTCTGTGTGAATGTGTGTGTGTATGTCTAAGTGTGTGTGTCTGTGTATGTGTCTCTGTGTCTATGTGGGTGTACATTCTTTCAGAGGAAAGTCAGGCTAGGGTGTGCCAATTGCCTTGTAGCTGAAACCAGGACTTCTTCGCAAATCTCTGATATCCATTAGATAGTTTTAGTAAGTCACTGGCAAACTTAATAAAAGAGTGAAGAATGATAAAAGTGATAATAACAATATCACTAGCATAGTGGAAACAGAATGTGTTAACTACATTTTATTTGACTCTATTTTTTTTTAGATTTATTTATTACTATATTCAAGTGCACCATAGCTGTCTTCAGACACACCAGAAGAGGGCGTAAGATCTCATTATGGATGGTTGTGAGCCACCATGTGGTTGCTGGGATTTGAACTCAGGACCTTTGGAAGAGCAGTCAGTGCTCTTAACATCTCAGCCATCTTGCTAGCTCTTGACTCTTAATTTTATCAAAGATGACAAAGAAAATTTGGATACTGAGTCCACATTAATTAAGAGGAACCTGGGTCATGGAGAACCAATGAACCAATATTTAGATATGCAATCTGATAGAGGTATGATTGGGACAGATTCTGTCGACCTCCACAGCCTGTATAGACACTGCATTATCTAGATATCTTGTTTTAATATTCTACTGAGCCAGCCTAAGAAATACACTGGAGACCTATATTTTAGGTTCAACGTGTATCTTAAGAAGCTTGTATAATGTTCTGTGTTCTATGCCTTTTGCCTCTACAGTGGGATAAACAAACAGGTGTTTTTTAGGAAAACAGAGTTCATTATATCACTTCTGTCTCAAATTATGGAAGACAGCCTTCAGGTAATGCCCTTTGCACATTGTTAGTTTGGTCAGAACAATGTGATAGAAACCGCTCTGCTGCACCTAGAGAGGTTCGTAATACAGAGATCCTCATTTTATAATGTGTCCTATAGCCAATATTTATTCTGTCCAAGGAAATTAGGCACCAGAAATCACAGTTATTTCACCTAAGTAGCAAATTATACAGACAGACTGCACTGATTGAATGTGAAAATTGATTTAGAAATGGCGTCTTACAAATTTCAAAGAAGTAAAATATAATATCGGGTTGTGATTTGGATTTTGTGAATATACTGTTGGGAACCAAGGAATCCCTAAGTGAACGTGCATTGTTTGTCATGATCCATAGCAAGGACCAAGGTATCACAAAGCCTTTCCCCTGGGTCAGGCTCCAAAAGGCATAGTCTTTCTTTCTCTGGTCAAAGAATGAATTTGTGAGCAGTTGACCAGTGTATCTAAAAGCTAGTTTGCCAGGTTTTCCCATATCCCTCTGTTCATGTGTCTGTTGTCTTCTTCGCTCTCTACTCAAAGCAGTCTCTCAGTCCAATGCTGTGCAGATCATAATACATATTATAAGCAGTTACAACTTGCCAGTGTGTCCTGCTATTTCTCTAGATAACAACTATGAATGAGAGTATGCATACAGAAATGAATTGATTTTTACACATATTTCCTGTGAATAACAAATTCACAAGCTGGGTAACAGTGGCCCATGCCTTTAATCCCAGCACTTGGGAAGCAGAGGCAGGCTGATTTCTGAGTTCGAGGCCAGCCTGGTCTACAGAGTGAGTTCCAGAACAGCCAGATTATACACAGAAACCACATCTCAAAAAACCAAAAGAAAAAAAAAAAGAAAAAAGAAAGCATGACTCACTAGATAAGCAGCGTGTAGCAACGTAGCAACTTCCTGAACCGAGGTATTTTCTTTCTGTAGTCAAATGTGCTCAGAGTAAACCAGAAGCTGTGTGTGACATCACAAAATGATCTTAAACCACTCTGTAGTAAGCTGGCAAACTTATATTGCAGTCACTTGGGGATTAAATGTAACATACTCAGAGGTAACATAGAAGGCATTTCGTAGCTGTACTAAATGAGTGCATGGTGGTTTGAATACTCAGGGCCGGTAGGAAGTGGCACTGTTAAGGGGGTGTGACCTTGTTGGAGGAAGTGTGTCACTGTCAGGGTAGGAGTCGGAGGTCTCCTCCTAAGCTCAGGCTCCACCCATTGCAGAAGAGAGGGTTTTTTTTCTAGCTGCCTGAAGTGGCTAGGCTCTCCCGGTTGCTTTCCAATCAAGATGCAGAACTCTCATCTCCTTCTTCAGCACCATGTCTGCCTCTATGCTGCCATGCTTACTGCCACCATGGTAAAGGACTAAACCTCTGAAACTGTAAGCCAGCCCCAATTAAATGCTTGCCTTTAAACATGGGGCCACGGTCATGACAGTTCTTCATAGCAATGGAAACCCTAACTAAGACAGAGTTACAGGAGGAAAGAATAAAGGGCCCCCAAAAAAAAGAGCATTCTAGCCATATCTAAAATTAGAGATGAGGCTTTGGGCAGAGTTGAGCCAAGACTCACCTGCAGAGGAACTGTGATTTGACCTTTTCAATGTCTGTAATATCTGGAAGCCAGATCAGCCCTTAGGGCAGAAACTTCTTAAAGCTTGCATAAACCAGATCCAACCAGATTAAGTAGAAATGCTTACAGTGGTGAATAAATATTTTGCTCAGCAAAATTATCACACTTCAATAAGAATGTGTATCTTTTCAAGATTTCCTCACTACCTTTTGCAATATATATTTTTTCCTGAAATGGTTAGCTTTTAAAGAAATATAGCTTGACTAAAATGATGTAATAACTAATGACTAATTCAGAAAAAAGAGATAATTCTTAGAATTATGCTGATATTTGAAACAAATAATATGTGTTAACCTGAATCAGAATATACATGGATTTGCTTTTTTTCTTTTTTTTTAGCTTAGGTATTATCTATACTATGTCAGAAAAAAAAAGAATAGACAAGGTCTAGCCTGAAAAACAAACAAACAAACAAATAAATAAATAAATAAATGAGTAGACAAGACTATAATTATATTTGTATGCATAATAATACAAAAACATAACTTAGAAAAGAATTGGTCCTCTACAGTACTAACAGCAAAAGTACTTGGTCTGAGGAGAGACAATGCAGCATATCCCAGGCACTTTCTTGTGAGGCTTCTCTATACAAAGTGCAAAGAAATTGAATTATGAAAAAGTAACCAAACTATGTCACAAGGTCAGAAGAAGGATGATGATGATGATGATGATGATGATGATGATGATGATGATGATGATGATGATGATGATAGTGGTGGTGGTGGTGATGCTGCTGCTGCTGCTGCTGCTATCGGCCTCCTGAGACAATTTTCATTATGTATATGTACGTATATATAGATATATGCATATTATGAACCAAGGCCATAGTTCATGAATATCATTCTCTGGCATTATTTTTTTGAAACAAAGTCTCACACTGAACCATTCCAGCTCTGTTGTATGGCCAGTGAACTACCAGGATCCCCTTGTGTCTGTCCAAAAAAAAAAAAAAAAACCACTAGAGCCATTGAATTGCAGACATGGCATCAATAGTACCACCATGCCTGGACTTAAAATGTCTTCACCTATAACTCACTCTGTGCCATCTAGCCTTGAACTCAGAGATCTGCTTGCCTTTGTCTCCCGGGATTAAAGGTATGTATTACCATGCCTGTGTATAAATTTTTCATGACTACTGTTCCTCAAGATCCAGACCAAATGCTGGTGTCTTTCAGCCTCAAGATCTGGATTACAACTGTGCCCTCTATTTCTGGAATCTAGTTCATTCCTGATTAAAAGTCAAAACTATTCCTTGTTCAGTTGAAAACATAAACAATAAGTTTATCTGGGTGGGATCGTTCCCTAAGATCACTACTCCCTTAATCTGCTTATCTTCTTGAACCAAGGATTCAGCTATATTTCACTTCCTGGTACCCCTGTTATTACTTAAACCAGACATTTTTGTATTTTTTCTTTTTAAGCTTAATCAGAATATTCTTCATGAGACTAAACCAGAGAACTCTGCTGGGTCTTCCTTCCTTCCTTCCTTCCTTTCTTTCTTTCTTTCTTTCTTTCTTTCTTTCTTTCTTTCTTTCTTTCTTTCTTTCTTTTTTTGAGACTTCCTCAATGCTATTAATTTAAATCTCTTTACCTTAGCTTCATGTAGACTCTTCAGACAAGAGCAAAAAGCAACCACATTATTCACCAAAATACCACAAAACAGTATGTAGGCCACAAACTGAAATTCTTCTTCACTGAAACCTCTTGGGCCAGGACTGTTCAAATCAAGTCATTATCAACAACAAAGTCATTCATTTTCTTACAAGGATGGCCCATTAAACCCTACTTAAAGCATTCCAATGCATTCCAACTCCAAAGTCCCCTAAATTCACATTCTTCTAAATAAAAGCATGGTCAGGCCCATCACAGTGATACCCCACTCATGGTACCAACTTCTGTCTTATGTTGTTACTGCTGTGAATGGACACTGTGACCAAGGCAGCAATAGAAGAAGAGGATTTAATTGGGGCTGGCTTACAGTTCAGAGATTCAGGCCATTATGATCAAGGCAGGAACATGGCAGCATCCAGGCAGGAATGGTGCATGAGGAGCTGAGAGTTCTACATCTTCATCTGAAAGCCAATAGGAGAAGACTGGCACTTCTACACTGGGAAGAGCTTCAGAGCCCACCCTCACATTGACACACTTCCTCCAACAAGGCTACACCTATTCCAATAAGGCCACACCTCCAAATAGTGCCCCTTCCTGGGTCAAGGATATTCATACCGCCATAGAACCTGACTAATGTAGTTCCCTAATAAGAATGCGTATGAGGAGGCTATGTCCTCTTCAGGTTTGGAGAATGTCAAAGTGCCCTTCTTGAACCTCTTTTGTTTTATTTAAGTGTTTTTAACTTAAAAAAAATAATCATTAGGTCAAAGAGGCCCATTCTGTGGTGCCTTATGCTACAAGTCTTCTCCATTTTCATCTGTGTGATTCTGCAACTATAGAAACTTTACCAGATGGAAGCTAGATGTGATGAATCAGGGTCAGCAAAAACCATGGACTCTCCAAGAGAGAAGTAAGGGATCCTCTTGAATTGACACAGTCTCTTGGTAATAAGAAGTGAAGGAAAGAGAATGAGAAACAGACGATTAATCACATGTAATGGCAAGAATAAAAAACAATGCCCTAGATTACAGAAAATACACTAATCACTAGTACTTTCTGGTTATAAAGGCTTCTAAGGATGTTAGGAGACATGTGAATTACATGATTCAGAGACTGGAGATTTAAAAGACATTATATATATATATACTTCATCAACAGACACATTGTGGTGGTTCTCAGCCTGTGGGTTATGACCCTTTGGGTAAACTTCTGTCTCCAAAAATATTTCCAATGACGATTCACAACAGTCGCAAAACTGCAGTTATGAAGTAGCAGTGAAAATTATTTTCATGATTGAAGGTCACAAGAACATGAGGGAGTATATTAAAGTGTCACACCATTGGGAAGGTTAAGAACCACTGCTCAAAGACTTGCCATGGATACTGAAGGTTCAGAGAGGCAACGGGAGCTACGGGAACATGTGGGAGAGTCTACTTCCAGCTGCAAAAGAGTTTCCAAACTTTTTTAATGCAGTTCATAAGACATAACATGAGCAGGTGCTTGCTTTTAAGAATAGCTGAAAGGATAGAGCACGCACCTAACCACTAAGCAAGAATGTCAAGGGAAAGAAGAACATTCCAAAGATGTATTTAGGAGATAACAAAGATAATCAAAGCAAGTCTTAGGGGTTCAGAAAAAAACATAATGTGTCGTGTCAAGGACCACCAGCCTCTGTGTGTGTGTGTGTGTGTGTGTATGTCTGTGTGTGTGTGTGTGTGTGTG
>NW_022196909.1:30491701-30512308 GCF_008632895.1 Mastomys coucha
GTGTGTGTGTGTGTGTGTTTGTGTGTGTGCATTTTGCTCTGCTCTAGACAACATTTTCATGGTATTCTAAAAACCTCTCTGGTTGAAGCAGCTCTCTCTCTCTCTCTCTCTCTCTCTCTTTCTCTCTCTCTCTCTCTCTCTCTCTCTCCTAGTAAAACTTGTGAAAGCTATACAGATAGCTCCTGGGTTTTCAGAAAACCAGAAAACTTTCTACACGAGCTATGTTCCATCTTCAGACAGTCTTCTCCGGATGGCTGCTAGAAAGCTTTCTAAAATAGCTGTGTCAGCTCTCAAAATAATTCTTAGAAAAAAATTACTCAAGAGCTCCCTTTCCTCTCCAGAGAGTTCCAGATAGCTCAGCTCTTGCTAGAGAACAATCCTAAAGAATAGCTATAGCTTTCTGCTAGCTTAAATCACCCAGTTTTTAAAATTTACCTATCAATTATCAGTTATTTATTCCAGGTTTCTATTTTTTATTATCCTGTGAGTCAGCATCCCATGAACCCAGCCCCTTAATTCTAGAAGGACAACAAGCACACATTTTCTTTTAACATTGCAAAAGAATTTAGAGAACTTCTTGCCTCTGTTAAGTACAGAGGATAAAGCAGCTAGCTGGGTGGGACCCAGTCCTGAAATTATCATTTCTACTATGCATGGGCCTAACCCTGCTTGTCCCAAGCTGATCTTGAATTTGGGAATTTACTTGCATTTGTATCTGCCTGTCTTTGAATCTTTCTGACTTAGCTGCCTCATTAAATACAGCTGCCTTTGTTCCTTTAGATTCGTGAGACACCTCATAGCTCATATTGCCTGCTTATATTTTGCATAGTTGAGAGATTATATGTATTTTACAAACCCATATTTTTAGAGTTCTTTGCACATAACCTTAAGCGCTGTCCGGAGGGTCCCAGTGTTTAGCATTTTGCTAAGACATAGCCATACCCTTGACTCCTGGACTGTTGATGTTTCTAACTATCTCGGAGTCATTAACAGGGGGAACAATCTTTTGAAGGAAAGAGTTCTCCATGGCTGCTGCTGGTTCCAGAAAATATGTACATTATTACACAAACAATCCTTACTCCCATAGAAGCCATTGACACTCATAGCTGAGGCCCTGTACCAGGGCCAGGAACCATATCCCTCTGTCCCCACCAAGGCCACACAGAGCTCGGCAGTGCCGAAAACAAACTCAAAATAAAGTAGTTTCGGGCTTCCACCAGGGGAACCCAGATGCCCTGGTTTTGTGATCCTGAAGTAGTAATTCACACACCAGTCAGAAGAATCTGCACACAATTGAACCTCCCGTCCATGCGTTATACCAGGAGTGTTGGATTCATCTCCATGTCTGGATGTACAGACCGGAAATAACAGTGTCTCTAGGCACCATGCTGTCAAGAGTTCAGAAATAAATGCTGAACTGTTGTTCATCATTCATTCTTTGCCACCACATCTGAAGATTTTTCACTGATGTGGAGCAGAAAGAAAACACTGATGAATGGCCAGGAAACAGCATAGAAAGTCTGAGATGAAAAGCCATGAGGTCAGTTCAGAAGGAACTAAAGAGATGGGAAAGGGGTTTTTGGCAAGGCAATATTTGCTATGAAAAATGGGTGCCTTTGATACATGATTTTTCTTCCAAATGGCAGGTTTGCCAGTCCCAAATAAAACTCACTATCTCAACATAGGTGAGTTGAAGTCATACTTTTGCACTTGCGATTGGTTTTTGTACATGTGTGTATGCACGTTGGCAGACTTGAGTCATACTACATGTATGAAGTCAGTGTTGGTTCTTGAATTATAAAGACTGAACTCTGCTTGTCAGTGGCTGTGAGCACCTTTACCAGCAGAGCCAGCTCACCAGCCATAAACAACATTTCTATAAGCCTACTGCATCTTGCTACCTCTTAGGAATCGTGGTTGCAGGAGAAATGATTTTTTTTTTAATCTTATGAATAGAATAACAATAGCCTCATCTTCTGATATTACTTTAAAAGCTATATGGAATGGAGAAGTAAGTAAATCAATGCTCCCTGGATATGATGGAACAAGAAACATATTAGGGTTGAAATGAATGCATTAAATGTAGAAAAAAGTTAGTTGCTATGGAAAAATTCAAGTACCATTTCTTTATCTCTTTGACAGACTGCATACAATGGTAAAATCACATGTAATCTACAAAATATGATCATTTAACAAAACCTTTCTAGTTTAAAAATATAAAGGAACACCACTAGAAATTATAGAGGAAAAAAAGTCTACAAAGCAGAAAAGTTTTCCTCCCTAGTTTGCTTTAAGCAATCTTGAAAATTTATTACTCAAATCGACTAGCCAATCCCATACAATATAAGGAATATAACATCTATCAAATGATGACAATAACCATATAAAAATGTAAGGACTTTAAAATAAGTGTTAGTATGTAACAAAGGTTAAATCTATTTAAAATCAGTAAGAAGAAACTGCCCAGATAACCCTTCTGATAGAGCTTTGCAAGCAAACAAATCCTCTAGGATCCAGGTTGATTATGGCTTCTGAGGCAGAGGATACTCAGTGTACTACTGCTGTGTTTTACTCAAAGAGATAGAAAAGGCTATTTTTTAAGTCTCATGCTGACACTAGTCCAAATTTAATTTGAGCAAAGCAGTAGAGAGGAAAGAGACTTCCTGGCCGGGGTATTTTGCAGGATAGAATCATACCTCCTCTCTGGTTTCTGATTTTCATTGTTGTTTGAATTTTTTTGTTGGGTTTTAGGAGATATATGGAGATTACTATCAGAAAGTTAGTATGAATGAAAATCATCTGCTCACCACTGACACAGCTTTGAATAATCTCTTTCTCTACCACCTCCAGTGCAGAATTACCATGCACAAAACTCTTAAGCATGAAGAGCGATATTGGTCTTGGCATTCTTGTCAAATACCCAACCTCTTGGCAAGCACATAGATTCCTCCTCCAGAGACTGTATTATGCTCTTTAACATTCTGGTGGCAGACCTGCCAAAGCCATACGTCTTTAGACCTCACTTGGCCAGGTGTCTCCACACTAGTCCTATAAAGGAGTCTTGCCAATGCAATAACAAAGTCTCATGGTGTTGTATCTCTACCTTTGCTTATACAGGAACTCCAGGCCTGCAGAGAAATGGGCCTTCTCAGGCCCAATCAGGCTACCATTTGGCAAGAAGCAACTAAGTACATAGACACCTCTTCAGAAATGGGCAAATTCTTTTGCTCTGTACTTTCTGGAACAATTTATCAAAATTAAGTTCCAGTAAGGCGTATTATATTTTAGGCTTCCATATTTATTTACAGTTTGAAAAAAATCACCCTTGAGGACTTGAAGAAACTGGTTTCATGGACTTTGGAATGGAGGATGTATTTTGGGGCATTGGTGACTGAAGCAGCACTTTTAGATATATGCTTTGTCATTCACTTGGCAGGAATGATAATTCAATGGGCAGACTGCGTCCTGTTCTGAAACTTCCTCCAGAAACCCCCCTTACATATATCCTAACAGGAAACTTATACAATTAAGTCACTAAGTTGAAGTAAAGAACCACATAGTATTGAATCAGAGTCCTTTGGAGAAGCAGAACCAATAAGATATATCTTTTTCTACCTATATCTATATATCTATATATCTATGTCATCTATCTATATCTATCTAATATCTATCTACCTATCTATCTATCTATCTATCTATCTATCTATCTATCTATCTATCTAATCTTTATATAATGAGATCTGAATGTGACCCTGAAGAAGAGTTAGAAGAAAATACTTAGACTCAGAAAGCAAGAGATGGCTGCTTTGTTTCCCCCTCAGGATATATTTGAAGGTAAATGACAGGAGCAGAACTCCAGGTATGTAAAACAGGAACTGTCATGGGGCATACTGAGTTACTGATGGGCAGGTCAGGCTACAGGGTAACATCATGATCTATGGCTAAGCATTCCATCTGTGAGAACCCAACAACAAATCAAAATGTGCTTCCTGAAGAGAGAGTAGTCACCTGCAGAGGGCACAAGGCACAGCTGTCATGATTGATTATCTTTGTTGACAGCTTAAGTAGAGAGCTTTAGAAAGGGAGCTCACATTGAGGCATGTCTATGAGGATGGGATGCAGTCAGAGAGACTTAAAGGAAGAAGGAATACTAAACACCAGCTAACTGCACAGACTGAATTGAGAAGGGGGATGGAACAGGTAGGTGTGGTGAGTACCAGCATTCCTTCCTTCCCCTCTGTTTCTAGCTACAGGGACAAACTTACTGGGACTCCTGTCAGAACATCCTTCCCAACATGATGGAGTATACCCTTCAGCCACGAGCCCAGCAAGTCCTTCTTCTCTTAAGTTTCTCCCTGTCAGATATTGATCAAAGCAACAACAGTGATAAGTAACAAGCTCCGCAAACCCAAGGGCCCACGCTGCAAAGGACCTGGCCAAGACTCCAGTCAACAAAGACAGACGTTGTATCTGTTGGAAAAGGGAGCAAGTTTGCTGCCCCCCAAAAAGAACTTGTGACATAAGGCTAGAAAATGATATCCCTGAAGCAGGAGAGTGGAGGTGTATCAATGCCTATGCCAATTCAAAGCAAACTATGTGTGCTTAAATAGTCAGACACGTGTAGAGAAAAGGGTAGGTTTGCTGTACAATAGCTACTTATACCAGTAGCAGGGATTGTAGTAATGTGCTCAAATAATGCAACTCAGTCTGCACTTGCAGCTGCTAGTACAGTCAGGCTGTCTGCTTGTGTTTAGCTTCACACATGATAGTCTATTTCACTATCAATTGAAAATCTGCCCCTTGCACAGAGCAGGTTGAATGGAGATACATTAGCAGTCACCACAGCAACGTCTTTTGTGGCTTTCATAACATCGTGAATTATCTCTGAATGTCCTCCAGGTATGTGATAACATTTTTTAATCTGCTTTTTTTTTTCCCCTGGAGATAGGACTACTAAAGGTTTCCATTGGTCTTTTCCTCTATAAAAGAACTTGTCCCACATTTCATAGAACTACATGGAATGCTGAGAGCTTTGGGTTTATCCCCTGTAGTTACACAATCAATACTTGGAAGAACAATCATGCAATGTGTCTGAAGACTCACTGTGCTCCCAGATGCGATGGTCTTAACATCAAAATATCACCTGGCTTCTCCAAGTCCTTACTTAGACTGGCAAACCATAGGGAAACACTGGGTTTCCTGTAGTTAAGGTCAGCTCAGAATCATTGTTAAGAAGCTGTCAAAAATATCTCGCGTACTTCCTCTGTCTCAGTATATATCAATCTCTAGTGAAAGTTCACAGATTCCTTTGCAGAAGACTGAGGAAAAAAAATAATATTTTTTTTGTGCCATTCTGGAGTTATCCACCTATGGAACCTGCTTACATCTCACTCAAGTTGTTCTGACTCTGTAAACTGACTCCATCATGGCCAGTATGAAAACTGTTGGCTCTTGCCTGGTGTCCTCATTAGGGTGACATTGTCTTTAAACTCTGCAGTGGCAAGTCCTGACACTCCACCATGATGCCTAAGGGAGAAAGGACGACCTAGAAGTCCAACTGCTTCCTTAAGATCATCCAGCTTTTGGATGCTTACCCAAAATACTTCCATTTTGGAGCATACATTGTGGTGTGTGCTCCAAGCAGATGCAGCAGAACCACATGTCCCTTCAAGGGAAGGTTGTGTTGCTGACAGGCAGAATACCATAATGAGCAAGGATATAGCAGGGGTAAGTGTGGGGCATCAGGAAAACAATTCAGCTCTAGAGGAACTATGGCTTTATATCCAGGGGAATATATAGGCTTTCTGTTCCTGAAGGAGGAGCTGACTGTGATATGATTAGGGATACCCTGCCTGCCAATAATGTACAGGCTACTGTCACTGCCATGCTGGTGCCATCTCCCGTGTAATGTTACTCTGCCAGCTCAGAACACTGGTCTCAAGTCTGAGAAGACTTCTTTCCTCCAGTTGTCAGGTATCACAACTAAACTTCCCAGAGGTCAAATCAAGATTGAAATTTTGAGTGATGAGCAGCTGATTCAAAGTGAAAACAAAGTAGGAACTAGTGAAACCTCACCGCTGAAGATTCTGAATATCTTATCTATCTCTCCCTTCTCTCTTGGGCTGCTCATCCCAACAGGTATTTGACAGTGGCAGCATTTATTACCTTGAAATATTTGACATCGCAGCTAAGATTCTGCACTCTGGGTTGTTGTCCAAAATGTTGCTTGTGTTTGTCTAAAGAGTGGTGACCCAACCATCGCCTCAGTTCCACACTCAATAGACACAAGCAGATCCTGGCTTTGTCTGTGGGGACTGACTACACCTTACCAGCTGCTGGAAGGTCAAGCCCTTCTTGGCTGATCCATTTGCATTTGTGGTTGCTACCCCTGTGGCTGCTGCCACAATTACTGCTACTGAAGAGTGGATGGAAGCGGATGAGGATATGAGTTTTGGCCTCATTGACAAATCCCTTCAAAGGATCCAACTCAGCCAAATTATTTTGAGCAACATGGAAATGAAGGCACAGTTCTCTGAAAAGAAGAGAAGAAGAAAAGAAAACCATTGAAGGCTGTAACTCTATTTGGTGGTGGTTGTTTTGTTTTGTTGATTCGGATGAGAACTTTATTTATATTATCTAAGACTTTTGTGCTCAGAAATAATTTACTATCTGTCCTATCTACTTGTGTTAGTCTGGGTTCTCCAGAGATACAGAAGTTCTCAAATGAACCTCTCTTTCACTTTCTCTCTCTTTAGATATATAGATAGATAGATAGAAAGAAAGAAAGATAGATAGATAGATAGATAGATAGATAGATAGATGTAGGTGTAGGTATAGATATAGATATAGATGTAGATATAGACATAGATATATAGTGTGTGTGTATGTGTGTGTGTGTGTGTCTATGTGTGATTTATTAGAATGTAGAGTGGCTTACAGAGGTTGTAGTTGAACTAATCCAACAATGGGTAGCTATGAAGGGAAGGTCCAACAATCCAGTAGTTTTTCACTCCATGAGGCTGGATATCTCTGCTGGCCTTCAGTATATGCTGGAATCCTGAAGTCTGTAATGCCAGTGAAGAGAAGGACTTGCTCCAGAGGGCAAGAGCAAGCAGGCAAAGTGAGGGCCTCCCTTTTTCTGTAATCTCTATACAGGGTGCCAGCAGAAGGTGTGACCCAAATTACAGCTGGGTTTTCTTAGTTCAAAAGGTCTGGATGAAAGGCTTATCTTCTCACCTGAAAGATCCAGATATAATTAAGAATCATATCCCTCATGGGTGTGCCCAGTTCCATTCCAGACGTAGCGAGGTTGACAACCAAGAATCGCCACCACTAGAGAAACAATTAACTCCCCAAAGCCGTGGGTATTCTTCAATCAGACTTTTCTATTGCCTTCTTTAAGAGTGGTACAGTTCAGTAGTGGCCCACTTTGCTTTTTTTGAGGTTGAGTA
This sequence comes from Mastomys coucha, assembly GCF_008632895.1. NCBI lineage: Eukaryota > Metazoa > Chordata > Mammalia > Rodentia > Muridae > Mastomys > Mastomys coucha. The sequence continues at coordinate 30,499,153 of NW_022196909.1, forward strand.
CTGCCATTTTGTATCCAATTACAATCAGATTTGCTAATTCGAGATCTGTAGCTTCCACTGTAAATGCTGAGTTGGAGACAAATTGAATCACACATCTGCTCCAGAATGTTGGAGCTCCCCACAAAAAGTCATTTCTCACAGACTTGGTGAAAGCATCTTGAGCCTCTCATGTGATTTATCTACTTCAGCAATACAGTCCACCTAAGTCTTTGAGCTTTCGCCTCAAATCAGATTTGACATTTTTCAGTTCATGCGATGATGCTTTGAATAAGCTTGGTGCAGGGGGAGTTGGCACTGTTAGGAGGTGTGGCCTTGTTGGAGTAGGCGTGGCCTTGTTGCAGGAAGTATGTCACTGTTGGGGGGGTGGGCTTTGAGGTCTTACACTTAAGCTCTTCCCAGGGCTGAAGACAGTTTCCTGGCTGCTTAAAGACTAAGATGTAGAACTCTCATCGCCTTCTCCAGAACCACGTCTGCCTCCACACTGCCGTGCTTCCTGCCATGATGATCATAGACTGAACTTCTGAAACTGTCAGCCAGCCCCAATTCAATGTTGTCCTTTGTAAGGGTTGTGTGGTCATAGTGTCGCTTCACAGCAATAAAACCCAGATGAAGATATAGGTCCATTTCTCATAGTTCTCTGTTGTAGCCTGATAACCAAAGAAGCCAAGTGCAGTTTCTATGACCCTGCACTGCAGCAATTGGTGCACAATGGTAGTAGGCACTCTAGGAATTCATTCTCTTTCAGCTTCATACCCTTTCTCATACCATTCCCACTCTTACCACTACTTTTTCTAGGTATCCCCCAGCTCCAGTCTGCATACATTAGAAAATACATGTACATTCCTTTGGAACTATAACCTACTACTTCCTATTGGTCACAATTTTCTCAACTCACTTTTATATAATTTTTGTTTGTTTGTGTACGTGTGTGTGTGTGTGTGTGTGTGTGTGTACATGTGCTGAGTACACAGATGCCTGCATGTTATAGAGGTATGGAGGTGAAAAAAATGGTGTCAGACTTCCATCTTCACCTTCTACATTGAGACTCCTTTCCTCATCATCTCTATGTATGACAAGCTAATTGGCCAGTGGAAGCTTTCAGAAATTCTGTCTCTTTGTTTCTGTCTTCCCATAAGAGCACAGGGTGTGTTTCCATAACGAGGGTGTGTTTATGTGGGTTTGGGGGATTTGAACTGAGGATCTTGAACATTCAGAGCAAGCACTTTATCAATAGAGCCATCTTTCTAGCCTATCTTCAAGCCCCTCTGTTTATTTTTAGGTAGCTATACTAGGATTAGTGTATAGTTATACATCTAGAATAACACATGAGTTGAGAGGGTGGTGACTGTGTTTATATTGCATCATATTCACCTCTGGGAAGCCACTATAATTTCCTTATCTATTCACTTATCCCCATTAGCTGAGATGGAAAGCTGGTGTCTGCTAGGAGGTGATTCATCAGGATTGGGGGACTTCAGTGCATACCTGCAGCTTATGGGGATCACTCTGATTATCATTACAGCTTTCAAAACCTCTTCCTTCCCCATTCAGTGCCCTCATTTTACCACAAGACAACCTGTCAAAGCTAGAATAAATTTACATTACAACTCAACAATCTATTGGAATAGCAGGTTCTGGCTTCCGTGTGTGTGTGTGTGTGTGTGTGTGTGTGTGTGTGTGTGTGTGTGTATTTGTGTGTCATGTAATCTCAGCCCTGACTTTACAGGAAGAGTTTCTGTCAGAAATACAGACACTAGTGGGTCATTGCTATAAGCATGCTATGGTTATGCCAGAAATACAGGCACATTTGTGCCTTTCCATAAAATTAGAATTCCTAACAGTGAACACACAAATCACCTTTAATTTTTTTTTGTCTTAATACAATGGGATACCATTAATTCACCTGATATTGATAGCCATTCACAACCAGAATTCCTCCTTTCTCTGTCATAATGATAGGAAACTCTCAATTTATATAATGCTATAGGTTATAAAATGGCTAAGAAAAGGTTAAAATAGTTGTAGTGTTCCCAGATGTTTCACTGAAGACAGAGTAGAGATCTGAAGGGGATGCAAAAAGTTCTGTGGGGGACCAGTTAAGAAGCTTTATGAACCCCAGCCACAGGGTCATCAAAAGCAGATCCTGGTAGCAGGCAATTTCCAGTATCGCTCTGAAGTGGCCTGTGTGTCATGGACAAGGGGTTCGGGGTAATGGGGATTAGTGCCAAGCAAAAGAGACTTGTCCTTTGCTGTGGTGACTTTTCTGAATAAAACTCCTGAGAAGTAGCACCCCAAAACACATCTCTGTTTTGGGGTGCTATTTCTGTTCCGGTCACATGAAAATAATATGTGTTTGATAAACTTCCTGACCTAGTTATACTGACATGAATTTGATATGCCTACATGACCATGTGTCTTACTTTAATTTGATATGCTCACAGGTGCTGGTATTTTGTGTAGAAAGTGATTTGGGATGGGAAGTATCTTTTCTCTCACAGTTTGGGATGGACAAGTGAGCAACGTTTATGTACACTAGCACGATGCAAAACAAGTCTGACAGAGAGTTTGAACTCAAGATCAAACCACATGATATTTTATAGATTTAATTCCAGCCTGAGAGTTACTGTCCTACATGATAGGAAACAATGTGATACATGCAATTAACAACATGAGAATTCTCCAAGTTTATGCTTATGTTTGTCAGATCTATCCAATGAGATGAAAAATGTTAAAAAAAAATAAAGCTTTCTATCGGAAATAGGATTGGTAAAGATCTTTTCCTAATCTGATAGTTGCGGTTTTGTCCTATTGACAGTGTCCTTTGCCTTACAGAAGCTTTGTAACTTTGTGAGGTCCCATTTGTCAGTTCTTGATCTTAGAGCATATTTGTGTTCTGTTCAGGGCTAATATCCAAAACATGCAAAGAACACAAGAAGTTAGGCTCCAGAGAATCAAATAACCCTATTTAAAAATGGGGTACAGAGCTAAACAAAGAATTCTCAACTGAGAAATACAGAATGACTGAGAAGCACCTAAAGAAATGTTCAACATCCCTAGTCATCAGGGAAATACAAATCAAAGTAACCCTGAGATTCCACCTCACACAAGCCAGAATGGTTCTAAGATGAAACACTCATGTGACAACAAATGCTGGTGAGGTTGGGTAGAAAGAGGAACACTCCTTCATTTCTGGTGGGATTGAAAGCTGGTATAACCACTCTGGAAATCAGTTTCACAGTTCCTTAGGAAACTGGACATAGTACCACCAGAGGGCCCAGGTATACCACTCCTGGGTATACATGTAATAAGCACACATGCACCACTATGTTCATAGCAGCCTTATTTATAATAACCAGAAACTGGAAACAACCCAGATGTCCCTCAACAGAGGAATGGATACAGAAAATGTGGTACATCTACACAATGGAGTACTACTCAGCTATTAAAAACAATGAATTTATGAAATTCTTAGGGAAATGGATGGATCTGGAGAATATCATCCTGAGTGAGGTAAGCCAGTCACAAAAGAAAACACATGGTATGCACTCTCTGATAAGTGGATATTAGCCCAGAAGCTCTGAACACCCAAAATACAATCCACAAACCACAAGAAACTCAAGAAGAAGGAAGACCAAAGTGTGGATACTTCGTTCCTTCTTAAAAGGAGAAACAAAATACGCATGGAAGGAGTTGCAGAGACTAACTATGGAGCAAAGACTAAAGGAAGGACAATCCAGAGACTGCCCCACCTGGGAATCATTCTCATATTCAATCATCAAACCCAGACACTATTGTGGCTGCCAGCAAGTGCTGGATGACAGGAGCCTGATATAGCTGTCTCCTGAGAGGCTCTGACAGTGCCTAACTGACACAGAAGTAGACACTCACAGCCATCCATTGGACTGAGCACAGGGTCCCCATTGAAGGAGCTAGAGAAAGGACCCAAGGAGCTGAAGGGTTTGCAGCCCCTTAGCAAGAACAACAAAATGAACTAACTAGTACCCTCAGAGCTCCCAGGGACTAAACCACCAGTACACATGGTGGGACTCATGGCTCCAGCAGCATGTGTATAGCAGAGGATGGCCTAGTTGGTCATCAATAGAAAGAAGGCCCTTTGCCCTGTGAAGGCTCTGTGTTCCAGTGTAGGGGAATGCCAGGGCCAGGACGTGGGAGAGGGTGGGTTGTTAAGCAGGGAGAGGGGGAAGGGAACAGGGTTTTGTTTTTGTTTTTGTTTTTGTTTTTGGAGGGGAAACCAGGAAATGAGATATCATGTGAAATGTAAATAAAGGAAATATCTAATTTTAAAAAAAAACAATTTAAAAATTAAAAAAATAAAGCTTAGGGCCATTTCAATCCAAGATTTAAAAGTTTATTTGACCATTCAATGAGCAATCAATAATGCTAGACTCAAGAAACTCAGCATACAGCAGGGAGTCAGATGAGAAGAACTGTTTGTAAGATAGTCAAAGACTCAAGACAAACATTTATTGAAGGATGTGCCTGTCATCCCAGTGCTCAAAAGTCAGAGAATCCTTGGAACAAGATGGCTAGCTACATTAGTCATAGCAGTGAGTGCTGGGTTCAATTGAGAGACCCTGTCTCAATGAACAAAGTAGAAAAGATTGAGGAGGACTCCGAACATCAGCCTCATAACTTTACACACATGTGCACGTGGGTCCATGTGCATGTTTGCTTGAACGTACTGCACGTATATACATAGAGAGACAGGGGTGGGAGGATTGCTTGGTTATATGGAAAGTTCCTAGGTGGGGTTAGCTATCACTCTCTGATTGCTTAAGCTCATGTGTCTTATTGATGACTCTGGATGTGTTCTGCCTATGCAAGAGGTTAATATTCGGAGCATGTCGCTGCACCGATCTTTCTATGAAAAGTATTTTTTTTAAACAGAAACAACCGTGAATCATACAATACTGATTTATTTGACAGTGTGTGAATGGATCTGATAGATTTTTTTCCTCTGTTTCACTGAAGTTTTATAAGTATGATGAGGAAAATTAGTTGTTGACATTTTGCACATCTCTATTACAGGCTACCTGTGCCTTTTTTACACTGTTGAAAGAGAGTCTCCTGGCATTTGATTTTTAGCAAATTATTCTGCTTCTATTCCTTCTTTCTATAAAATGAATGCATATGCTTCACAAGAATCCTTCAGCAAGCAGATCATTGGTAAGTGATCTAGCACAATACTGGCTCCAAATAAGCTCATAGAAAGGTCAGTTCTTTCCAGTTCTATTTCTTTTTGCTGCTTCAAAAAGTATACTCATCTTTTTCAAAGTAGAGAATATTTCTGATCTCACCTCCCTGGCCCCTTCCACTGAAGCCTTTGTACTGCTTTTGACAAATTTCTCTCAATGTTGTTTTATTATGTTTTGTTGTTAATTTGCTTTCTAAACTGCCTCCTAATTATTTCAAGAGTAAGGCATATACTGGACATGCCATGTTATCCGTTCACTCGCTCACATCCACAGTCAAGTGAGTCCTTGTTATTGGCTAAATAGAACTGAATACCTTTCACTCATAGTCAATATTTGAGTAAAATCTACAGAGCCATAAACCGACATTCTAACACACATATTTGAAATACGCCAGGTTTTTTATTGCTTTCAGTCATTTCTAGATTGTTTCCTTGCCCTCTTGAATATGACAAAAGCTATCATCTGCAGCAGAACTCTTTGAAACACAGGATGCTCTGTGAAAGGGCACAGGTAGCCCTCATACAGACAACCTTAGCGGAATTCCAGCTGCTGACCACTGTTGCCCCTTCTGAAAAACCTATGTTGGTTTTACTTATTTTCTTTTAGTAACAACATTTTAAACCACTCATCCTAGAACTGTGCCAGTCCACCCATGGAATTTTAAGAACAAATTATTATTAGGTGTGTTTGTTCTGTGTCTGATCTTTACTGTACTATGTAACAGTGGGTAAGAATGAATTCCTGATATTCCTGGTTCCACCTCCCATGGAACTGGATTATAGACACATACAACCAAGCATGGCAATATATTATCATTTTAAGGTGCTAAATTGTGCTATATCCTTATATATTAGTAAAGCTTAAACTATGAACAATATAATAGTAACAGCACAATAGTAATAGACTTTCATAGAATCTTTATGTTTTCTTTGTTTAATACAGTCTCACTCTTTAGTCCAAGAGAGCCTTGAACATAGAGCAAACTTCCTGGCTCAGCCCTAAAAACATACATACACACACATATACTCACACAGACACACATACATACACACACATCTATCTATCTATCTATCTATCTATCTATCTATCTATCTATCTATCTATCCATCCATCCATCCATCCATCCATCCATCTATCTATCTATCTATCTATCTATCTATCTATCTATCTATCTATCAATCTATCTCTGCATTGTAGGAGACAAAGGGGTCAAGTATACTACAAGAAAACCATAGAATCAAATATGAGCCCTGGGCTCAAAGGGCTCAGAGAAATTGAACCAATAATATAATTTATAATATTATAAGTATATAAATATATAAAAATAAATGTCTTATATATAGTATATATACATATTATATACATATACATAATATACAGTATTTAATACTTATATACTATATAATATATAAAATATATATAATATACAAATATATAAAGTCATATGTTTTATATATATATATATGTATATATGTAGTTTATACTATACCTGTAAGATATCACATTTAGATCTTGAGGACCATTTGTGAACACATTGGCAAAGACCAGAGCAGCCTAGCCATATGAGGTTTATTCTGTATGCTAGAAACTCAGTGTGTGCACTATTTCTAAATATGTCAGTAAACTCATCACCTATGGAAGCTATTCATCAAAATTTTGGATAAATGTTGAAATGTACTTAATCACTTAACTACTGCATATTTAATTCTGTCTCTGTACACCTAAATCTATCTCTGTGTCTACAGTGAACTGACATAAATCTCTCTATCCTCCTTCAACCTCACCAGTCATCTTTTCTCAATCTGTAATTGAATTAGAAGGTTTTGTTTTGTTTTGTTTTTGTATAGCTTTTCAATCTCAAATTTTTCTCTGGATTCCACTAAACCTTTTTCTTTTTTATTTTAATTTTTTAAAAATACTTTTCTCTCATATATTACATCCAGACCTCAGTTTCCCCTCCTACCTCTCCTTCCACTTTCTCCCCTCTCCCTTCCTCTAATTCACTCCTCTTTCATTTTCCTTCAGAAAAGGGCAGGCCTGCCATGGATAATCAAACATGGCATATCAAGTTACAATAAGACTAGACTCCTCCTTGAATATTAAGTCTGGTCAAGGCAACCCGAGTAGATGTAATAAGGTTCCCAGAAGCAGGCAAAGGAGCCAGACACAAAGTTAGAAGTCCCACAAGAACACCAAGCTATTCAACCATAACATATATACAGAAGGCCTAGGTCAGACACATGCAGGTTCTCTGATTCAGTCTCTGTGAGCCCCTATGAGCCCAGGGTAGTTGATTCTGCAGGTTTTCTTGTGGTATCCTTGACCTCTCTGGTTCCATCCTCCCACCCCCCTCTACTGCAGGATTCCTGAAGTTTGACCGTAGTTTTCTCCATCTGTTCCTATCAGTTGCTGGATGGATGGACCCTCTCCGATTGATGATCATGCTATGCTCCTGTCCATGAGTACTGCAGAGGCTCATTAGACATCATTGCATTGATTTTCTTTTCCAGTCATGTTTGGTTCTCTATTAGGCCTCTAGGATATCCAGACTCTGGTTACTGGTCTTCCAAGCAGTGACAGGGGTGAGCTTCTTCTATTGGCAGGGGTCTCAAATTGGACAGGTCATGTGTTGGCCACTCCCATAATATTTTTTTTTCCACATAAACCACAGTGTATCTTGCAGGCAGGACAAATTGTAGGCTGATGGTTTTGTGGCTGGGTTGATGTTTTAACCCCTCCACTAAAAGTCTTGCCTGGTTAGAGGAGATAGCCTGTTCAGGCTCTGTATCCTTCATTACTAGGAGTCTTACCTAGGGTCATCCTCATAGTTTCCATTGTACAAGTTCCCCTTTTACCTTGCCCTGAAATACCGGCTAAATTCAGTTGTCTTTCCCTGTACCCTCTTCCTAATTCTCCTCACACCTGATACTTCTTCATTCCATGCCTACCCAGGATATCTATTGTATTTCTCCTTTTCCTGGGTATTCATGCATCCCCCACTTGAACCTTCCTTGTTACTTAGCCTGGGTCTGTGGATTATAATATAATTATTCTTTACTTAACAGCTAATACCCACTTATAAGTGGGTGTATACCATGTGTTTGTTCTTCTGGGTCTGGGTTGCCTCACTCAAGATACTTAGTTTTTCCTAGTTCAATCCATTTCACGATGCCATTGTTTTTAATGGCTGAGAAATATTCCACTGTATAAATGTACCACATTTTCTTTATCTTCTGTTAGCTTGTGTCTTTTGAGAATTGAGTCCACTGATATTGAGAGGTATCAATGAGTAATGATTGTGAGTGTGTGTGTGTGTGTGTGTGTGTGTGTGTGTGTAACAAATAGAGAGACAGAGGGAGAGGGAGAGAGGGAGAGAGAGAGAGAGAGAGAGAGAGAGAGAGAGAGAGAGAGAGAGAGAGAGAGAGAGAGAGAGAGAGAGAGAGAGATTAAATGTTTACTTGGGTGCATTTACCCAATTGAATTGGAGTTTTCCTTCAAGTACCTTCTGTAGGTCTGGATTTGAGGATCTGTTTAAATTTGGTTTTGTCATGGAATATGTTGTTTTCTCTTTCTATGGTTATTGAAAGTTTTTCTGGGTACAATATTCTAGGTTGGAATCTGTGGTCTCTTAGAGATCTGTCCAAGCCCTCCATTTTTTAGAGTCTCCATTGAGAAGTCAGGTGAAATTCTAATAGGCCGTTATATGTTACTTGGTCTTTTTTCCCTTGCAGATTTTAGTATTACTTATTTGTACTAAATGAATAAAGTATAAAAACATTTTGAATATCTAGTGTTTTGATTATTATGTGGTTAGGAGAATTTCTTTCTAGACTGGTGTTTCTTTTCAATCGGGTGTTTTCTTTTTTCTATTTTTTTATTAGATGTTTTCTTTATCTACAATATCTCCTTTCCCAGGTTCCCCTCCAAAAAAGAAAAACAGAAAGAAAAAAAAAAGAAAAATAAAACAATTCCCGGTCCCATCCCCTATTCCCCTGTTCACCATCCTACCCCCTCCTGTTTACTGGCCCTAGCATTCCCTTACACTGGGGCATAGAACCTTTACAGGGCCAAGGTCCCTTCCTCCCATTGATGATCAACTTGGCCATCCTCTGCTATACATATGTTGCTAGAGCCATGAGTCCCACCATGCATACTCTTTGGTTGGAGTTTTAGTCCCTGTGAGCTCTGAGAGTACTAGTTAGTTCATATTGTTGTTCATCTTAAGGGGCTGCAAACCCTTCAGCTCCTTGGTTCCTTTCTCTAGCTCCTTCATTGGGGACCCTGTGCTCAGTCCAATGGATGGCTGTGAGCCTCTACTTCTGTATTAGTTGGGCACTGTCAGAGCCTCTCAGGAGACAGCTATATCAGGCTCCTTTTATCTAGCACTTGCTGGCATCCACAATATTGTCTAGATTTGATGATTGAATATGGGAAGGATTCCCAGGTGGAGCAGTCTCTGAATTGTCCTTCCTATAGTATCTGTCCCATAGTTAGTCTCTACAACTCCTTCCATGGGTGTTTTCTTTCTGGTGCTTCTTTTCTACCTGGTATAAACCTCTTGTATCCTTGTAGACATCTCCTTCAGTAAGTTAGGATAAAGTTCATCTATGATTTTGTGGAAAATATTTTCTGGGCCTTTAAGTTGGGAATCTCCTGTTTCTATTCCAATTATTTTTAGGTTTGGGATTTTCATAGTGGCCCAGATATCCTGGAAGCTTTGTATAAGGAACTTTTAAAATTTAGCATTTGAGCCGGGCGGTGGTGGCGCACGCCTTTAATCCCAGCACTTGGGAGGCAGAGGCAGGCGGATCTCTGAGTTCGAGGCCAGCCTGGTCTACAGAGTGAGTTTCAGGACAGCCAGGGCTAAACAGAGAAACCCTGTCTCAAAAAATATAAAAAAAAAAAAAAAAAAAAAAAAATTAGCATTTGATTTGACTACAATATGTACTTTCTTCATCTTATTTTTAATGCCTGAGGTTATCGCTTCCATCTCTTGTACTCTTTTAGTGATACTTGCTTCTATGGTTCCTGTTCTCTTCCCTAGATTTTTCATTTTCAGAATTTCCTTGGTTTGTGTTTTCTTTATGGCTTCAATTCCCATTTTCACTTCTTAAATGTATTTATTTCTTTCCTTTAACTGTTTGTTTATTTTCTTTTTTGACTTTCTTTAAGTGATTTAATCATTTCTTCAAATTATTTTGTTTTCCTGAATTTCTTTAAGGGATTTATTAATTCCCTCTTTAAGAACCTCAATTATCTTCATAAAGTTGATTTTAAAGTCTGTGTGTGTGTGTGTGTGTGTGTGTGTGTGTGTGTGTGTGTGTGTGTGTGTGTTTCTGTGTTTCTTTTGTGTTGGAATAATCAGGGGTTGATGCCATAGGACAGCTGCACTCTATGGGTCACACATTGCCTAGACTGTTGTTAATTCTGTTTTTCAGTGGCCTCTAGGCATCTGGTATGGGGTAATTATATGTCTAGGTACTGAATTCTGAGTTCGATTTTGTTAGATGGGTATTTTGTTCCTTAGTTTCTGTTTCCTCTCTGATCTGCTTTTCTATGTGGCTGGTGTTCTCACTGGCTATATGGTCTGGTAATCCAAGGACCCCCTGCAGTAGTTAGGGGTTGGGGTATAGTGACTACGAAGGTGAGAGAATGGGTATGAGGATACCAAGATAATAATGAGAGAGTGTGAGAGTTTCATGGGCAAGCAGCCTACTTGGAATTTTCCCAGTCTGCATATTCTCTGTCTGAGTCTCTGTCTCAGTTAAGGGCTAGGCTTTAAGTGGTTGGGATGGTCTCTGGTAGATCAAGGTGTCTCTACACCAGTTGGGGTCTACGTATGGTGTCTAGGGTGGTAGGAGACTGGGGATAGAGTGAGCAGGCATCAAGAGAGTAGGGAGTTTAGCAGGTGAGCATTCTACCTGGATTTCTCCCAGTCTGTTTGATCTCTGGTAGAATGGGGAGTCTCCATCCTAGTTGAAGGCTAGAACAGGCAACTAGGAGGACATGGGACTAGGGATAATATACAGGGACATAGTGAGAGAGTTGGTGTCTACAAACACCTTAATGAGGAAGCAAGTTGGGAGTGGCATGTTATACATGAACTGGTGCTATAATGTTTCACTTTCACAAGTTAAAAGTACCTACATGATACTTCAGACCACTCAAAAATAGTTCCAAGTAATAATTCCCATGATCTTATTAACAATTCTGGAAAGTAAGTTTAAGTAAGGTGTGTGTGTATGTATGTGTATCAGAGACCACTAGAGGTTTAGGTATCAGACATTTTCAAATCCAAGGCCAGAGATTTCTCTTGCTGTATATGTTCTAATTTCCATATTGATACCATCAAGGGAAATAAAGAGGTACCTGCTTTAACTGTTCCTCTCCTGCAAGTGTTTCTGCTTCTTACAGGTGACACGAAAAAAAATGCTTAATGTCATGGTTGTGGTCTAGTGTCTATAAGTAATCTCACAGATCCTCCATGCATTGCGAATCTACAGTCTTCAGCAGTCTGTCATGGGCAGCTGTGCATCTGACTTAAAAAAAATGGATTGATAAATTGTCCAAAATCAATTCTTTTCTTAGATTGAAAAATCATTTGATTTGTCTTTATGGACTTATCATCTGTGAGCTGAATTCAATAACTCCAATAGGATCTGCAGAATGTTTCCTTTCTCCATCTCTTTCATTTCACTTATCCTGATCCTGTGGTGGCTGAAAACCCCATGGTTACATATTCGTGATGAACACTACAGATGAAGAAGGCACTGTAGTCATTCCTACCCAGGAGCCACTTGACAGGTGCGTAATATTTTATATTCTTAAAAGTGAGCAAGGAGTTCCTACGTAACAGTAAACATCATTTAAGCAAAGATGTCCATATCTTTGTGCCTGTCTCTTCTTAGAAGGAGTAATGCTCCTGACTAGTTATTAAAACATAAAGATTTTATAAATTGTGGGCTCAATTTTCTTGCCCTTTCACCTTTCCTAAAGTGATATTTCATTGAAAAATATAATAGACTTTAGTGTTTGTAGACAAATGCTCTGCTTATGGCTTCAGGTAAAGATAAAAATAGTACTTTAGAAAATTTTTCATGAATTATTTGACAGATTATTATTTCTATTTGAGAAAATTGTCAAATGAATGGAAAAATGTTTTTCTTATGCAGATAAAGCCATATAAATCTCATGTGGGCCATCACTTCTTATGCCTGGGTGCCTCTTTATGCTTGAATAGCTGAATTGGTTTCTGACACTCATATTCATAAATATAAAAGATTTTTCCATCTCTCCATCATTTCATCTTACTTTGAGGTATTCTTCTTTATACCATTTTCTGGCATTTCAATTTCTTTAATTGGACATATAACAAGTTTTCACATCTTTATTTAATTGTGGCTATCAAATCACTCCTTTCATTGTTCTTAATTATTCCAAGACAGCTCATGATTGTACTATCATCAGTATCAGCCCGCCTCCATCTTTATTCAATTTCATTTTGTAAAAAGAAATAAAGTGGGGGAGGGAGCAAGCATTGATGAAATGTTCAAACAATACTCCATAGTGCAAAGCAGGGACTTGTCATGGTAATTGATGTGAATGAAACTGCTACTTTATGGAGAAATATGCTAACTAGCTGACTCCCTGGTGAAGGTAGCTCAGTATGTGAAAATATAGATTATGTAAATTATGTAAATATAGATTATACTACAATATGTAGGTTCCTACTACATTACACAATCGGCACCACAGGCATCCAAAGAGTACTTCCTTGTTCTTTTAGCATATAAAATATGAGGATATGTAGACTTTTACTGTGTGTGTCTTGAGCCATGTCCTTCATCCCTAATGTTTTGTTTTCCCTTTTGTTTCCTGGCACTGACCAATGGTATTGAAAGAAAGATGTTACTGCCACTATATATATATATATATATATA